>NW_010395864.1:14651-21001 GCF_000710305.1 Buceros rhinoceros silvestris
TTCCTGTGGAGGAAAGTCATAATAAATTCGCTAACATCTGTGACAATCCCAGACTGACTACGATGACTGAGGAGCAGGATATTCCGCATGCTGTCAGAAAGGCTTATTAGGACTCATTAACTCTTTTTAACAAATGCAATAATAGTTGTGGAGTCCCTAGTCCTCAATAACCACTGCGATGTTTCCAGACTGAAATGCAGTTTGCATTATATTCCACATTCAATCAATCACATCATCATTGTACCATGTCCTCTCTCTGACGGATTGTAACTGTGGTCCTTACTGACTCTCTCATGTGCACGTGAGGTTTTGTTGAATTATCAGTATAGCCTTTCTACTCCTGATTGATTAACGATAGTTCTCATTGATTTTAAAAAGACTTTTATAAATTTTTGATGGCTTTCCTACTGCCCCCTGTTCAGAAGATGTATAAACTCTGTTTTAAATAATATACATAAGATGGGTTTGGGGTTGGGTGGTTGCTTGTTCGGTTTTTAATTTTGTGAGCCAGTTACATCACATCTTTTTTCTTAATGAGCATGTAGGGTTTTGATTTGCACAGAAAAAGGTGAATAAAGTTCTATTTAGACAAAATGGGAATTATACTATTCTGCAAATATAAGAAGAACATTTCTGTTTTTAACTAAGGGAACTCAAGTCCAAGTTTCAAAGGGGATTACAACTGTTTGGGTATTAACCTTGAAATTTCTGATTATAAATAAAGAATTATCATTGCACCAAAAGTTATCTTAAGATCTCACACAGATTGCTTTTATTATGATTCAGGGGAAAAAAAATCATAAAATTGTTATAGATAAAGGAAACAGAGGAAGAATGATTGGGTGAGAGTTCATTAATGAAATGAATTAAAGAACAGAGGTAGGCTGCTACATGAGTTGGGCTTTTTTAATAATTTCAGATGTGAGATTTTAGACGAAGATTTATCAATTTAGCACAAGATTTCAGCCTTTTGGTTGTCACTTTGTCCTGGCTTTTTCTCCTTTTTTGCCTTGACTTTCTATTTTTTCTCATAAAAGCAGGGTTTATTTATTCTTTAAATGTTCCTTTTAGTCTAAAGTCAGGAATCTTAGTATATCAGTTTGAACTAATTTTTTTTTCTTTTTTTTTTAAAAACTCTTTTACCTTTCTGGTCTCTCCATCTAAGAAAGATACAATGAAAATACTTACAAACCATTGTCCTACCATATGCTTTCTGAAAAGTACTATTCACAGATGCTTTTAAGATAACCAGCATTGTTATTTAGATGTATTCTTACATTTCCAGAGGTGTAGAAGAAAAGGCGTTAAATTCACAGAGGAACCCAAGAGGAAAATACTTCAAAGGTATGAAACAAACTAGGGAGATAGTGTGCTGGTTTCAGCTGGGATAATTTTCCTCATAGTAGCATGTACGGCGGTGCTGTGTCAACCAGCGTCCACAGAGCACGGGTGTTTTAGCTATTGCTGAACAACGTTTACAAGGCTTCAAGGTTTTCTTCTGTTTTTCACACTGCCCCACCAGCGAGTAGGCTGGGGGTGCAAAAGAAGCTGGGAGGGGGCACAGCTGGGACAGCTGACCCTAACTGAACAAATGTTTCTGATAATAAGAGACATGGCTATCTTATTTTAGACTTTTCTAGATAGTCAAAAAAGCAGCATACGTTGAGAAATTAAGCCCTGTTTATCAATGGTAATTCTACCTCTGCTTTTTTTTTAATGTACGCACCCAACATCTGTTGCGTGTTTACTAAGTAAGAACAAGAAAAGATATCAGCCACCCAAAGAGGCATCTTCAGAAGACAATCAAACAAATATTTGTGCTGTGTAATTCTGTTTTATTTAGTGCAGATTTGGGAAAATGAAATACAGAGTTCTGGGAAATAAGTGGTTTTTTTGGGGGGTGAGGGCACGTAAAACTTTCATGGATATGGCTTTTGATTTAGTTTGGCCTCCTCAGAGTGGATTTTCAAAATAATCAAGTAATACTTTAAAACAAAACACTTCATAGAAACAGGAAAGCAAAGACAAGAATTAGGACACCAAACAGAGGCCAAACCACACGGAACTAAGAGCTATAGATACAAAATTAAGATTCCTAAGTACAAATAAATCCAGTTTTAACTCGCACAGGGTTTATGATCTCAGCAAGTACTGAACTCAGTCAATGGAAGCTTCAAGTGAGAGCTCCATACCTCTTACGTATTGAAACCAAACTAGGGGGAAAAAAAACAACCCAAAAAAATCCCAACAACAACAACAAAGATCTTACAGCTTGTTGAGTCTTCCTAGTATAAAATCGAGTTTATTCTAATAAGTCAGAAATAAAACCCACCTGATTTTTGTCACAAACTGGATATTTTTTTCTTTTATACTCTATAACCTATAATATAACACATAATGGTTCTTCCATCCACAAGTCTGGTTTTCTCCACAAATGTAATTGTACTGGGGAGAAAACAAACTAATAGAATATTAGCGGTTTTGCACATGTCCGACATCTGACACCTTTGTTTCTTAAGTTAATGAAGAGTGTAAGAGCAACACAGGCTTGTGGAAGGAAAGAAGAACCAGAATGCCGCTATGGAAGGAAAATGGTTTCCTTCTCAGGGTTTTGTCAGCTTAATATATGTGAGCCAAATAGAATATGGCATTGGGTTTTGCACGTGTTAAGAAACATATAGGTGCATGAAAATAGAGTCTATATAAATAAAAAAAAATAGTAACTTAAAATTTTTAGAATAAAGAACTATTTTTCAGCTGTGTTTTTTACAGCACTTGGTATACTTCGACATCATTTCTAGGACTTGTCTAAGAACCTCAGTCCCCTCTCTATACAAATTAAGATATATGTAACATCTGGTTATAGATTTTGCCTTATTTGGTTTTCTCCAGATAAACAGAGCAACAGTTGTAAATGGACTGAAATGTGTAGTGTTCCTTTCCATGTTCATAAAACTAATGTATTTCGGTCTGGTTTGTGGAAATTGAATACCAGCACGCTATTAGCACACTGAGAGTGAAATTGCATTATTGGCATCTCTGGGAAGGTGAAACTTCTATGCATTGGCAACATGAAAGGTGCTTTGGACATGCGACGGACTTGTCTGAAACTGCAGTTAAGGCAGAAAAGGACATGAAACAATTTAACAAAAAAACAGTTGTTGTTGGGTTTTCTTCAGATCCAAAACAAAGCCAAGTTTCAAAAACCAGACTTAACAAAGAAAACATTGTCTCACAATGTCAGCCTATAATAAGGTACCTAATAACTGTTGACAAATGCAGTCTGATGTGATTAACAAATATTAGAGTGGCGAGTCAGCACTTACTTTCAAGATGCTTGGAGACCAGCTGAGGGCAAAAATAAGGCTTCCTAGACTCCAGCAAAGCATGGCAAATCACTGACTTCAGTTGTCCCTTCTTAATCTTTCACCTTTCTTACTTCAAGATTTAATACTCTTGGTTCCCACAGAAAACAGGCTTTTTTTTTTTTTTTTTGTACTAGCTTGAGAAGGGGATAGTTAAATCAAAAACTAAACAAAAGAACTTTTACTTTTGAAATGAACCACAAGTCAATGAGATATAATTCACAGATGTTGTTAAGAATAATATAATTTTAAAAATAATTGCTTGAATCTTCTTTTTGTTTTGAGTTTAACTGTGGATTTTAAGACTTTGTTTTACATGTGCTAAGTCAACATTTCATTCTTGTAGTTTATATTGAGCATACACAGTAGCTAAAACTGAAGAATTCTCCTGGCCACTGTTTTCATTTTCTTATATTGTTCTCTGAGAAAAAAATAAACATTTTTAATGTAATTTTGCCTATTTTAGTTATTAGGATGAAAATTTCTAATTAAAAAGAATGTTTTCATTCCATTTCATCCTGTGCCACATTTCACTGAAAAATAATCCAGTTCCTATTGCGCAGACCCATGTGGTAACAAAATATTTATAAAATAATGTATTAAAAATTACTGTCCTTTCTACGCCCATATTCTGCCTTTCATGCTTATTCTGAATACAGAAATAATCTGAGAGTAACACGAAGACCGTGCTAGAGACAGTAACTATATCTCAGCTATCTTCTTGCATATATTCTCCTTTGAATTCATGCCCCCTGTGCCTGCATGTCCTGGGAAATCCTGGTGTCTACCTTCTTCCTCTCCATCCTCCAGAAACACCTTCTTCTTGGTGCCTCTCTGTTGCGCTCCATTTGGTGACACCAACCAAGAAAGCATTTCCCAAGACAAGCTTCAGCACCAATGTGTTGGCAACAGACTGGATAACAGATCGCTTTGAGTGCATGAGAATAAAATGTTGGTTTAACCATGGGTATGAAGAGATTATCAAAAGAGAAAAAATGGGAGGAAGCCCTCCCTTCCTGCTGCCTTTTTGTTACCCTGCCTTTTTACCCCTCAGCATATACAACCCAGCTCCACTAAAGAGGCTACTTCTACTCGCTTCCTTATGATCAGGCTGTCAGAAAGCCTCAGAAGTTAGTTACAAACAGAGAATCAAGAACAAAGTTAAGAGAGGGTCCTTGTACCAGGTTGCCTTGTGGTGCAGTTAAAACTTAATTCTCATCCCTGGCCACCGCAGCTGGCATTGGCCTGAGTAACCATCATCCCCCTCAAATTCCAGAGAAGGGGGAGACTTTTTAAATCATGGTTCTCTCACCAGGAGTCCCAGTGAGAATGTGACAAACTGCAGTGCTGAGCCACAGAACAACAAGAATATTCTCTATTATTTTAAATATTTTATTAATATTAACATATGAAAACCTTTAACTACAATTACAAGTTGCGCTTTGAAAAATTCATTTATTCAGTGCAGGGGGATTAGCTTTCATAAGAATAAAAGTCATGCCAGAGCCAAGTCAGTAGGGTCTCCTTGGAAACATTCCTGTTTGCAGCTTTTATTGGTTGCTGATAAAGCATATTTTGCTCTGTAGTCCAGCAAAAAAGAACCGATACGTTAACGAAGAGAGTAGAAAAGTCAGAAATCTAAAGCTTCTGTGTCTTACATGCTCTGCTTATACATCTCATCTCATTGCAGCAGTCACTGGATTACAGGTCCACTAGGATCTGTGTAATGATAAGGATAGAGTTTATAACTAATCTAATGCTTAGTTTCAAGTTTTGTTATCCGCACACAGTAATAAAAAGCTAATCTGCATTGCTGAGACCCGGCTTACCTTATGGTAGGAAAAGGGTTTTGTCAGACTGGTCTTTTTGTTCATGGGTTGGTCTACACAGCACCAGGCCTGCTGCTGACAGGTGGGGTACACCGGTCCTAAAGGGGGGAAAGCTTTGTTGCATAGGAGTTGTCAGGGCTCACTAAAGGAGCTTTAAACTAGATTTGAAGGGGGAAAGGTATAAAACCAAGATCTCTGGAGTTAAGCCTGAGAGCAGCACCTCAATGTTTGAGAGACAGTGTGCTACTGAAGCCCTTTGATCTGCCATCTCAGCAGAGGCAGGGAATGGAGACCCATGAGCAGCAAAGACACAAAGATTATCGTTGTGCTAGAAACCATAGAAGTGCCTAAGAAAGGTCACATAGGAATTAGGGCTTCTGTCCCCACAAAGGTGATGGGATTAATAGCCCAACATCAATGCATACAGCATGTTCAACAAGCAGCAGGAGCTGGTTGCCATTGTGGAGCAGGAAAACTGTGACATAGTTGCCATCAGGGAAACTTGTTGGGATGACTAGCACAATGGGAGTGCTGAAATGGATGGCTATAAACTCTTCAGAAGGGATAGACAAGGAAGGAGAGATGGTGGGGTAGCCCTTTATGTTAGGGAAAGTTTTGTCTAGAGCCTGCTGATGGTCATGATAGGGTGGAGTGTTTATGTTAAGAATCAGGGTGAAGGCCAACCAGGCAGATATCATGGTGGGAGTCTGTACTGGGAGAAGTCTCACAATCGCTAGCTCATGTTCTCTTGGGAGACTTCATCTTACCAGATGTTTGCTGGAAATACAATACAGCAGAGAGGAAACAGCCCAAGAGGTTCACGGAGTGGGAGGAAGACAAATTGTTGACACAACCAGTGAAGGATCCAACTAGGGAAGGCTTCTGCTGGACCTGTTGTTCACGAAAACAGAAGGACTTGGGGGTGATGTAATGGTTGGAGACCATGGTAGATATTTCAATTCTTGGGGAGGTAAGGAGGGGTTGTTAGTAGAACTGCCACCTTGGCCTTCTGGAAGGCAGACTTTTGCCTCTTTAGGAGACTGGTTGACAGAGTCCCTTGGGAGGCAGTCCTGAAGGGCACAGGAGTTCAGGAAGGCTGGACATCTTTAAGACAGTAGTATAAAAGTTGGAGAAGCAGGCTGCCCTGTGTGCCAAA
>NW_010395864.1:21190-44710 GCF_000710305.1 Buceros rhinoceros silvestris
AGAGTTTATGACCCTTGGAAGAAGGGCTAGGCAGCTCAGGAGGACTATAAGGATGTTGTGAGGTTATGCAGGGAGAAAATCAGACAGGCCAAAGTCCAACTAGAAATTAATCTGGCCACTGCCATAGAAGACAACACAAAATGTTTCTATAAATACACCAGCAACAAAAGGAGGGCTGAGGAGAATCTCCATCCTCTATTGGATGTGAGGGGAAACACAGCAACCAAGGATGAGGAAAAGGCTGAGGTATTCAATGCTTTCTTTGTCTCAGTCTTTAATAGTACACCAGTTATTTTCTGGGTACCCAAACCCCTGAGCTGTATGACAGGGATGGGGAGCAGAATGAAGCCCCCATAATCCAAAACAAAATAGTAAGTGATCTATTGCACCACTCACATGAACACAACTCTATGGGGCTGGATAGGATCCACCCAAGGGCACTGAGAAGACTGGCAGAAGTGCTCACCAAGCCATTTTCTGTCCTTTATCAACATGCCTGGCTAACAGGGGAGGTCCCAGTTGACTGGAGGCTACCAAATGTGACACCCATCTACAAGAATGACTGGAAGGAAGATCTGGGGAACTACAGGCTTGTCAGCCTGACCTTGGTGCCAGGAAAGTTATGAAATGGGTCATCTGGAGTGCCATCACATGGCACCTACAGGACAATCAGGTGATCAGGCATTCTCAACATGGTTTTATGAAAGACCTGGTCCTGCTTGACTAACATCTCTTTTTATGACAAAGTGACTTGCTTAGTGGATGAGGGAAAGGCTGCAGATATCAGTAAAGCATAGTAGTCATCTCGAGCTAGAAGAGGGTTTAGTAGATAAATTCGTAGATATTTCCGGTACATATTCACTTTCTCAAAGTTTTGTTTGCTTGGTAGCAATCTTCTTGGTAGAAGATTGGTGTTTAGTAGTTAAAACTGAGGAATGAGATCTATAGGTTCTGGTTTTCATTATCTCTGTTCCCATTTACTGTATCTTCTTGCATACCATTGTATCCACAGCTTCCCACATCTGTGAAACAAATGAAGCTACACAGGCTTCATCTCGAACTTGTAGGAATATACAAACAGCCTTGCTTTTCTGCAGATGTGCTCACCAACAGCTGTGATTTCCTCAGACTTGCTGTGTTCATAAGTTTATCAAAACTAAGATTATTTTAATTTATCTATTTAATAGCTAATAATTTTATTAGGCCACCTGCAATCCAGAAGAATGATTGCAGACTCTATAAGCAAGCTTAACCTAAGGTTGAACTACTTGACCAAATACTTAAAGTTGTATAAATGCAGCAACAATGTGGATTTCATTTACTAAATAAATTCCCCCCTCTTGGACATGTGCAGACAAAATTAAGGCCTGTGCTGTTGTGATCACTGCGCCTTCAGTGTCACAGAAAAGCTGTTAAAGCGGGCGTGACCTTCAGTTACACCTTTGGAAAAAAGTCCAGACTTGTCAAAGGGTGAGAAAGAGAGAGAAAGACAGACAGAAAGGCAAAGCTCATTTATGCTGAAGCTTCTGATCCACTTTGAATAATCAAATCCAAAAAGAAAAAAAAAAAAGAAGGGTGAGAAAGAGAGAGAAAGACAGACAGAAAGGCAAAGCTCATTTATGCTGAAGCTTCTGATCCCCTTTGAATAATCAAATCCAAAAAAAAAAAAAAAAAAAAAAAAAAAAAAAAAAAAAAAAAAAAGAAAGAAAAAAAAGAGAAAAAAGAGAGACTGCACAACTTTATTTAGTCTCCTAGTCTATTACACTCTTTGAAATGTTTAATATACGCTCTAATCCTCTGGATATTTAAAACCATGACGTTATTATTGTTTACTTTGCCTTACCCCCCTAATTATGTTCTGGTTTTGGATAAGAACAATTGTTTCATTGAGATTATTGTTCTCTTGTGCATCAGAATTACATAAATTTTGTCAGTTACTAGCAGGAGTGTATACAGTCCTGTAATGCATACAGTTATTTGGAACGTTGTCATTGTTTTCTGCAATAGCACATGTAAGAATACAGCCAATTCTACAGCAGAAAATGTATTTGAATGGATTCGTGTTCTCTTATTATCTTAAAACTGTGACAAGTACCTCATTCACAGTGTTATATAATCAATGATGCATACTTCATATGCCTTAATTCCGAGAAATTTATTTCAACTTTAGTGTAACTCGCCTATCAAATATTCTTCTTCTTACAGAATGAATAATGAGTAACTGAATAAAACTTTGAGAAACTAACATTGAACAAATAAACCTCACAGAATATTAATTGTCTTTCAGGAAATTATTCACTTTGAGCGTTTAGGCCCGATTTTTCCAGGCTTTTCCATACCACTGGGATTTATTACCATTCACAGATAGATTCTGACTTCAGAATAAAAGTTTGAGAGATGATATTTGTGCATGAAGTTTGTTTGCATAGTTTGTTCTTATAAAAACCAATCAGTTCTGCACAATTGAATTAGTAGGGAGTAGAGGAGATTGTCTTCTGAAGCTCACAATTCAAGAGAAATGTGGAAGGGGCAGCAGAGATCATCAAAGCAAACATTGCTTTTTTTTTTTTCCTTCTTAGTAATATCAAGAATACTGTAGCCACTACTTGCAAACATGTCCTGCCTTTTGTGATCAAGGAAGCTGATCGAGGATGCTGTCTTTCGTGCTCTCCTCTGGCACCCATGCAGTTTGCTCTCAGCTCTCTGTTCGAGGACTCAGTTCTGGCGGGGAGCCACAGCTCCCAGCCTGCAGACCCCTTGTCATTCAGGCAGAAACACTTCTGTGTGGATATCCTGTCTCCAACAACGGTCTCAACAATAGCACAGCCTTTTAAGTAAGGGCCTAGGAATGAAACAAGTTGTTCTGTCCTTCAAGAAGGTATCACTGTTTGAAAACAGTCATGTGTTTTCAAGGTTTCGTGAAATGACAAGAGCAAAGGAAAGCCACTTGTTCCAGTTCCACAAAACAGACAGGGAAGATGCATCAACGCTTCACTCTTCCAATGTTGCTCCAAAAATGACCCTGACCTAAGAGGGACTTTTAATTATATGCAATATTTGTAAAAATATATAGAAGGCTCAGAAAAAAAGATATTTCTCAAAGATCATATTTTTTACAGAAAATATTGATTTTAATGCAGACTCTATCCACAAAACCAAAGTCATATTTCATCTTCTTACACCGCACATAAGTTAAAACTTCACTGTAAACTGAGTCAGAAAAGAGATACTGCTGTGCTGTGGGAGAGTGGAATGCTGCTACCAGTCAATACTTGGTAATTCAACTTCTTTCCCAAAGATCAGATTCTTCTGTGTTAACAGGTGTTCAAAAGCAGTCTTAACATAGAAAGAGAGAATATGAAACATACTCCAGACTAACTGTATTACAGAAAAGTCTTACACCATCCTATACATAAAGCTTAACAACAGATTTTAGAAATCATACTTTTACGTTGCTTTGCCTATTCTGTATACTTGTTTTTGGGACAAGTTAGTGGAAATAGAGGAAATATTAATCTTCTGTGTTGCTTTAATAGTGTAAAGTACTAAGACAGATAAAGTTACCAATTCTGACATTTTAAGTGCTTGTGGTTTTAAAAGTAGGTCATGTAAGGCACAGAAAATGCCCTCCAGCAATTTGGACTGAACAATGCCAGAGCTTTTCTTCTTTTAGCATAAATAGCTTGAAACAATTAATGACAGAATGCTTTAATTCCATTTTTTTTTTATTTCAAATCTCTAAGAGAATGATGTCTGATTCCCATGCTCATTTGGGAATAGTTTCATACACTCAGACAGTATTTTCAGTGTGATCATTCATCATGCTCAGAAGTGTGAAGTTAGAATTCAAAGAGGAAGTGAAAACATATGTCACAGGAATAAAAGAAAACCTTGATAAAGACATCACTTTATTTTAGTTAAAAGAAAACTTCTAACAACATTAATAATCAGACTGTCTTTGTTTTCCTGTTATTGCTATTTGATTTTGCTTACCTAGAATTAAACATTCTTTCTCAAAAGGTGGTATGAAAAATGCAGGCCCATAGAAGCTGCGACTGAAAGCTACCACCTTAAGCTGGAAAAGTTGCAAGAATGACAACAATTTCTTCTGTGCCACTTTAGATTCTTATAAATGGTCCAAATGAAGACTTACGGCCTGTATTTCATATAAATCTCCACATCAGAGGATTAAAAGTTGGAGCCAGGATTTTAGCCCATATCCCCTAACAGTCTAGAGCAGAATGGGAAAATGATACTGCAGTATTACATCAGTTGTGAGGCTTACACACAATTACCTCCTATCCCCATTTATTTTTTTAATCTGTTTACTAATTCTCTACGTAACAGAAGAACTGCTGGGGGCAGGATTCTTATAACAGTAGACTTCAACTGGAAAACTTTACTGCTTCTCTCTCTCATCTTATCTGACACAGACATTTTAAACTTTGAAGTGAACTATGTGAAAAATAAACTAGCCCATTAGCTTTTGTCCTGTACATATCCAAACCCTTGAATTTACTGTAACAACTAAATACCACAGCTGGGATAGAAAGCATATCACCATGATTTTGAGACAGAATGGTAAGATATGAGCATGAAAACCTGAAGAAGGGATGAGATTTGAAAAACATGCAATTTTCTTTTACCCTCCTGTTGATTATAAACTAATATATAAACTAATAAACTGAATATATCTAAAGAACTAATCATCTTTACATCATTTATGTGGTATACAGTTATATATATATAAGATTTTAAATAAACCTTTTATAAATTCTACAGATAGTAAGGTTAGAGAGGGAGTTCCTGAAAATGAGCTGATTCCTGCAAGTTTATGAAGTGTCTGGTAGATATATTGGTTCGGATATGGAAAAGATAAGCTAGAAAGTTATTGCAAACATGCGTGTGCAGATGACACATGCCTCTTCCCTCTCCTCTCTGCTTGTTTGTCTCACATTCTCTCTCCCCACCTCTAATAACTTTATGGTCAGGTACCTCTCTGTGCTTATCCAGAAAATGCCTCTTTCCTCTATCCACTTATTTCTTAACATCTGCTTCTTAAACCAGCCTTCTCTTTCTTCATTTAGTCATCAGCAGCTCCTGAAGCATATTATCCATTCTACGCATGAACACTTCTGTTTCTAACTTTGCATTACTTGGACCCTGCTCACCACACAGGCATGCATACATCTAGCTTTAAATATCCCGGCTTTGCTGAGCACAACAGGCCAATGAAGTTAACAACGAGCATGAATATTTGCAGCATCAAACCCCAAAATTTCTAACATTTAAAGACATAAACAATTACCTGTTTCATATAGCTGTGTGTACCCTTCTGCTTCAAAATGAAACCTTTCTAGAATAATAATATGGGTGTTAATTATGTATTTAGACATAGTCACGGAGCTGTCAGTCAAGAGCTATACATGGTTTTAACGGTCTCTTGTTAGATCATATACTTCCAGTCTCTTTTGTATATGGCTAGTCATGAATTCATCTTTCCCCTAACAGTCAGGGAATGTTCTCCAGGTCTTCATGTGAAAGCCTAACTCATTCCGATTTTCAGAACAAATTATCATAAATGCTTCTGTCTTTTAAATTTACGAACCTGTGAAGTCCAGCATAGTCATTGCCACATTGCAAACATCCTAGACGCACTAGCATGACCACCTCCTGAGATTTGCTCAGTGAAACATTATGAAGACCTTCTATTACCTCTGAAACCTAATAGATGACTCAGCCATGTTGCATCCCTACCATCAAAAAAGCTGTCACTTGAAATTATGAAATCATCGTCGCAGCTGTACAAAAGGTTTAAGATATACGTAATTAAGGTTTCCAAGTGGACTTCAACTGCAGATGTTGAACAGTTCAGAAATCAGGTTGAACCTGTTCATATTACCCTTACAGTTAACGGCTAACAATATTTAAATTCTTCACTGTAATTTCTTATTGCTGTGCTTTTATCTTATTTCTAATGCCTTACAGCTAAAGCAAAACAACTTTTTTACAGCTTCTTGTTGTAAATGTCAAATGTCAAAACATCTGGGTAAATCTGAATTTTAAAAAGTGAACAATTTCTAATTCATAAAGCATTTGAGTTAATCTCCAGGAAGTATTTAAATCCTCTTAGTCAGTGAACAAGTACTTTAGTAAAGTATGGATTTTCAATCTAGCATAAGAATTTCAAGTTGTTTACACACGGAAGATTTCAGCTGCAACTTGAGAGTGGCTTTGAAGAACACTGATTTTCATGCCAAAGACAACTCAAAAGCATTCTGGGTAAGTACCTCTAATATCAACAGGGTGAATGAGTTAATGTAGTCTAACCTTCTTGTTAATGTCCTGAAAGAACACTACAGAAAGTGGGAAAACAATTTAAGCTCAAGCACAATCCAGATAATATGTGCTATTTTACTAAATTCTGTAAGATAAAAAAATGCGTCATGAAAGACCTATGTAAACAACCTTTAGCTGGTTTTCGCTATTTTCTCTAATGGCTTTTATTTAAATTGTCATTAAATAAATTTTCTACATAGTATGGCATTACCTATTATTAAATAAGCATCTTTGTATGCTTATCAATTTATCTTCAGATAGCATTACCAAGGAGTTAATCTACTCATCATCTTCCAGAGGAAAAGAATCATAACTTTTGAACACGCTAGATTACAGATCTGAGCCTGCGAATATCCTTGTTTAAACACACGCAGTTCCTCTGACTTCATTACTGGACTACCTCTAAATTAAAAGTTAATAGGGATCCAGAAAGAGAGGACAGAAACTCCTCAATTCAAGCCAAACTCACATTATTCAGTATTTTGTGACGAATGGTGCTGGTCACTTGTAATCTTCATTAGCAGAAAGCTTTGCTTAGGAAGAAAATCTGTTCATGTTGAATGAAATATTCTTGAGGAAAACACTGCACTGAATATGCAAACAAAGCTCTAAAAACCAAGCCCTTCTCCTTTTAGCATGATCCAGAGTTTAGATAACACGACTACATTCCGTTATTGTCACATAAACCACGCGGTCCCAACCCTGAAGTCCTCTCAGCTAACTACACCAGTAGTTTGTGCTCTTCTTCCTGGCAATTCAACGCACCAGCCAGCCAATCAGCCGTGCAGTGGTGACAACAGGAGTATTTCTCTTGCAGCAAGCACTGCCTGCAGATGTTAAGAAAGCAGGAGGACTGGGCTGTCACTCTATGCCATCTAGGGGCTTCAACCCACCTCTCACCCACTGCAGTAAGCAGACTAGCCCCAGGTCACCTGTCTGAGCTGTTTGGCAGCCAGGATGGGGAAAAAAAAAAAAAAAAAGGAAAATCAGCAGAAGGAAGAATGGCGTCAGCCTAATTGCTAGAAAATTATGGGTAGGCCTAAGGGTGGGAAGGATGAAACCTTAAAAAGCAACTAGGTGCCTTGTGACCGAGTTTAGATAGGCTAAATACAGGTATGGAATAATGCTAAACACACACGAAAGAATGCAGTAGAACTCGAACTGTTCAGATTATATGTTACACACCCACAGCTTCAAAAATTGTCCCCAAACAATTCATCCTCAAACATATGAGGAGGAGGGGGAAGACGGAAAACGGGTGAGAGACCTCCACGGCCACTTTTTGTGCTCTCCAGTCAGGTCACCATAGGAACCTCAAAACTGTGTAACCATAGCAAGACCTAAAAATCCAGGTTTATGGAGTGAAATTAGTATTTTAAATGTTATTTTCATAAATACAGTTATTGTTAAAGGGCAAATAAAACATCCTTTAAAATATTTTAGAGTCTTCATTAAAAAGTATACTTCCAATTACTTTTCCTACAAGGAAAAAAATTGTGCCTCTATGTTGACACTAGTCTTTTATGTTAAAGGATGCAGCATCGGCAATCTTTGCTAATTAGAAATTAACAAATAATTCTTACTGATGTAGACATTAAACAGAACTATGGTTTTACCCACATTTTGCAAATTCGTACCATCTACAAGGTTTTGTTAGATGAGCAGAAATTGTTTAGCGAGTGAGGGTCAGGTGTTGAAGGAAAACATCATGACAGTTTCTGATTTCTCCTCCTCTGGATGTTTAATTTTTCACCTCAGAAAAATTAGTAACTTTAATAAAGTCTCTATCCTATACAGATAAGATGTGTAGTCTCAGTCTCAGGTCAACGGCATCTCCTGATGTTCTGGCTTGAATTTTTTTTTGGCTACTTAGCCTTGTTTATAACACACATCAATAGTCTATAAAACAGGTAATGCTTTTAGTTTTTTTACCCTGAAATCTAACTTTTTTTCTACTTAATTTTAAGCAAGTTTAGAAACTTCTTCACAGAACTAAGGTGTTTCTTGTTTCCATCTGTTTGGAATTCAATTTGTTTAAACAAGGTATCTTGAAATATATATGCATTTATATGTATATAACATCTATTAAAGTAACCTCACTTGTTACCTTTGACCTGAATAAAAAGTTTCAATCAGGCTACAGCACTCACAACAATCCAGAAACTGCTTTGGTGATGATGTGCGGCTGGAACTCTAGCCAGAACACCATGCAAATTCTAAGGATTTTCTGCAAAGGAATACTTCTAAAATTAGTAGCTTTAGTATCTGAATTAAACTTCAGAAAAGGCACCATAACCCACACTGCTCTACTAAAAGTTTCAATTCCTGTATCTTGAAGAAAACCACAGAGCGGTTTCTTTCACCTGAAACTCTCCTAGATGGCATATGTGACCAGGTGCAGGAAGCACTTAAGAAGAAAAGGAGGTGGCTGTCTTGACCTCCTTATCTGCTTTCTCAGAGAATAAGGTTATTTTCTCTTCCCACAGTCTCTAGCTACTCTCTTTTCAGAAAAAGCAAAAAAATTATGTGTCATTGAAGTCTATGGGAAAGACATGATTTCATTCTTGTATCCATGTACTTCACACAGGGTCATGGGATGATACACAGATACCCACATCATCTGAAACAAAGCTGCTCACAGGAAGGATGACAGAAAGTTGCCCAGGACCTAGAACAAATTTCCTTACCTGATGCCTGGGATCTTATTTGTTCCAAAAGGTGCTCACAATCAAGATGCTCACTTTTCTACGTGTTTAAAGGGATGAGCAAAAAACCAACCAACCAAAAAAAAAAAAAACCTAGCCAGCATTTCGAAGAATAGACAGGAAACCATCTTTACATCTTGGTCAGAACAGTTAGATGGGAGCAAGCAGTCCTCAAACCAGAAAGTAAGTAAGTAAATATGATAGTTTCCCTAGCTGACAAACAAGGACAGAGTAAAATATTCCAAACCTGTCAGCAGGAGTGGCTTAAAGTTACTTAAAGGAGGCAGTTTGAATCACTGAGCTCAGGGCAGTGAGCTGTTAAAAGCTCTCTAATTTGAGTTGAAGTACCAAGAAAGGAGAGGCCTGAGTTTAGCAAGCTCTGGACATAAATGAAAAGAGAGTCTGAGCACTCAAATATGACTTTGACCAGGGCAGTGGTTGATGAGAGGCAGAGTAGAGCTGGGAAGAAGGTCCACTTCTTGAGATGATGCACTAGACCATGAGCTCTAAAACAAGATAAACAAAAAATATACCAAAATAACCTGATAGATGGTAGGCATATTAGAAATTATTCAGGCGTAAATATAACAACTGTATCTGCGAAGTTAGTATAACTGTAAAATTCACTTACAGAAAATCACAAACAGCAACTCAGTCTCAAAGAATGGAAATAAGATTCCTCTGGAACGCAGAGAAAAGACATGATATGAACAGGGCTACAACCTAACAAATAGAAATACAACAATAACATTAATCATTACAATTTAATTTCATTGTTTAATTTTGTTACATTAGGGGATATTTTTGCATTTCAATAAGCATCATGCTCAAACACTCGTGGTGTTCCCAGGAGTTATAAACCTTTGTTCTCCACCTCTTAGTTTTAACTATCCTTTAAAAATCTTTTAAAAGCAACAAAAAGGATTGTTGTTGTAACAGGAAATAATACACAACATGTATCAGTGTATATTCATATCATATGAATTGCATCTTTGTTTTTATCACCTGCCAAGGTACAAGGCACCTTAGGAAATGTATATTGATGAAGTAGATTACCTTGGCCCTAACCCTGCCTCAACCACATATCCGTCAGCCCTGCCTTGAACTTTATTTTTAATTATGATTAATACATATGGAACATGCAGAGTACCATTATGCCCTGCAATGCAAGTGAGGGCCTCCCACGGAGTTCAATGGAAGCTGAGTGCATATGTCAGAGAACAGAAATTGGCTCAGCATGTTTAATAAAAATCATCTATTCTGCCCTCTGCCTCCAGGCAGATTCCCATTTGTAACCCTAGTATCATTCATGATTAACAATGCACATGTGTTAAAAATTAAAACTCTCTTTCTCTCTATCATGTCTCTGTATTCATTGTTAATAAATATATTAATAATTAGAATATCTCCCTGCCTTCTTCTTGCATGTAACATATTTTTGACACTAATTCCACTCTTAGGAGCTACAACAATATATCTAAAGTTAAAACCATCCTCTCCAGCTGTAGAAGTCTTTTGCCATCCGTTTTTCATCTTCAGTTCCTGGAAATATTTTGGCAGCAGATATGACTCCTCCCCAATGCATCACTCAATCTGACTGCCACTCCTTTGAGCTGATTTTAACAAGCTGTTTTAAAGCAGGAACAAAACAGAGAACTCAGGAGGTCAAGAGTTCCTCTGCCACATGCAGCTTGAGCCCTCAGATGAGCTCAGTGTGCAAAAGCAAGCTAATCAAGGTAAGATGAAAACCGGTAAAAAAAAAAAAAACGAAAAAAGAAGAAAAAGAAAAGGAGATGTTATTTGAAATGGAAACATTTATAAATGTTCCGGAAATGACAGTATTGTCTTACCGTGCCATGGAAAAAAACAATCAACCAACCAAACACAAAACCCACAAACCAAGCCAACCAACCAACCACCCAACACACACACATACACACAAACAAATGAAAAAAAAATAAAAGCAAACCAAAATACCAAGAATGAGGATCCCTGAACGAGATATCCAACTGCATCTGAAAGACAATGAACAGATCCATGAGCTTTAGGAACAATTCATCCTCCTTTCAAAGACACAAGTTTTGTCTGCCAGGTTCTGGACTTGCAGAACAAAATGCAATAATGACCTATTAGAAGTTTCTCAAAAGGAGAAGAGAATTACCCTTGAGAAGTTCTCTAGGAGAGATTATGAAGAGTACGAGACAGGACAGAGAGAGTTGCATTGACTTTAGAAGACTAGGCTGTCTCCATAGGCCTGCTGAGATCCAGGATTGATAAGCCGTGGAGAACGCCTGGTATAACGTTTACAGTTTCTCTTAAACAATTGCTCGAATGAGTTATAGAGTTCTAAAATCACAGAATCATTTAGGTTGGAATGGACCTTTAAGATCATTGAGTCCAGCTGTATGCTTAGTTGTAAATGGCATTTTGACCACTGGTCTTCCATTCTGTTGGGCAAGACAGTGGTAGGATGCAAGGATATGTCATGGGAAACTGGAAGTCAAGGTGGGACTGGAAGTTAAGATCCACCTTAAAAATGAGAAAATTACAAAAGTCGGGTAACAACTTCTCCCCTGAGACTCGATAATGTGGACAGAATGAAGAATAGGAAAAATTCTGAGTAGACTACCTATAGAAAAAAAATCCTGTATATACCTCCTCATGAAAAAGCACACTTAGAAGGTATGAGGGATTGATCACCGTTCTACATAATGTGGACAGAATGAAGAATAGGAAACGTTCTAAGAGTAGACTACCTATAGAAAAAAATCCTGTATATCCCTCCTCGTGAAAAAGCACACTTAGAAGGTATGAGGGATTGATAATGTGGACAGAATGAAGAATAGGAAAAATTCTGAGTAGACTACCTATAGAAAAAAAATCCTGTATATACCTCCTCATGAAAAAGCACACTTAGAAGGTATGAGGGATTGATCACCGTTCTAGGGTATTTTCAGTCTAGTTATAAACTCTATAGCAGAGATGCATAATTCTGTATAAGCTTTATTTTGTACGAAGATTTAAAAGATATACAGATTTCCTGAATCCTATTTCTTATATAGGATTCTGAAAACTCCTCTGCCCCCCTTACTGCCCAGTACACCAGGGCGGACTGCAAAAAGAAAAGTTAAGAACCTAGATAAGAAGAACAGCATTCATGGGCATTTGGAGAATCTCAAAGGAATTTTTTGAGCTCAGAACTTGGCCCAGTATACCAAGTGCAGCATGTTTGGAGGAGTTCCTGCTGGCTGTCACATAACATATAGCTCTTCAGAGATGAAAATGCATTTTTATTTCATGAACATGTAAAAATTAATATTATTAATAATAGTGATCATGTAAAGTAACACAGAAAATGAAAATTATTGTCTAAAAAATTAAAACCTATTATATAATTTAAAAATGTATTTATTTAGCCTAAGGAGAAAGTTACTTTTACCTTCTTTTCAGTAACAATATTAAGCATTCCAGCAACGTTTAATGCAGACAGCTATTTGAAACTAAAGATGACAAGTCACATTTACTATGCGATCAACTCCATCTCCAAGGAAAATTCTTCTCATATTAAATGCAGCATTTGGTTCAAGTTCTGGGTAGCTGAAATTTTATTATTGCATTCTTTAAAAACAACATGAGCCTTATAACAATTAGAGCCAATTATAATCAAGTTCAAGGTAGAGGACATTTCCCATGACCTCCCCTGAAGCCTTTGGGTGCCGTTTATCTTACATTGGTTCTCTTTCACACATTTGCCCTGGACTTTGCACGGGGTGGACATTTAGGGTCAGACTAGGCTTAATGTTTAAATGGGTGAGGTTCTGGGGGGGTGGTGTGGTGGTGTGGTTTTGTTTGTTTGGTAGGTCGGTTAGTTTTCTTATGGGATACTTTGACACTGCAGCCTCCTAGGGAAAACACCTTGTTATGGGAAATACATACCCATCACATGTGGCAGGCTATCAAACAAATATTTTACAAGATTATATTAGTTTTAATACCTATTTTCCTCAAAGCCATCTGTTGATTAGGCCTCAAACCATCAACAGTCAGCAGTCTTAGTTTGTCAGTCTAATCGTAGTAAATGGAGCTCCTAACAAGCAGTCTCTACCTTTAATGAAAAGTGTAAGTGCACACTTAGAGGGTATTTTAAGGCTTAGGAATGTCCACCTAATTTTAAAAGACATGGGGAAATATTTATACACTCACTATTTCCAGTCTGTCTTTTAGGAGTCCCTCACCATCCCCAGAAGGGGACACCTGCTGGAAATAAGAAATCAAGGACAGAAATAACCACTGGTGGTTTCTGCTAACTTGTTGCTTACCACTGCAGGAATCTAATGGATATCATCATTTAATTCCTACAGTGCATGATCTTCATGTTCAAGACTGATGTCTGCAAGGTTATTCATCTTGTTCTATTGCAAAGTGCTCTGATTTTGATTCTTTTTTACATGGAAACATTTCAGTACCTTAGGCAGAGGTCTCTCATTTCATGTCCCAATAAAAGGCACACTTTCTAACCACCACACTCATCTGTTTTCTGTAAGACTGACACATAAAACCTCGTCTTACATTTCTATGGCATTAGCTCTCTTTCTAGATATAAGCAGAAAGTATTGTTTCAGTGAAATAATTCCTTATATACCAGAAAATAATAATAATAATAATAAAGGCATTGGCGAGACACGCAGGATAGGAAAGATCAGTTTCAAAGTACATGTAGATCCAAAGAAAAAAAAATTCCAAAATTTGGTCACTTGCTCTGAAATAATAAAAATTAAATAAAATTTATACTGGCAAAGACAATAACACATTAGCCAAGATGTAACAAAATCCATTATTTTGTTGGTGGTCAGAACTATTTCATAAGCAATTCACACCCCCTAATTGTCTGTAAGAAGACTCTTACTACACAGAGCACATCACTGTGGATGCATATTGGGGTAGTGAAATAAGAAAACTCTTGACATTCAAGCTTCAATTTAGTGAATACATACTTCAGAGTGTGATTTGGAATATCCACAAATTTAAATCTGAGCTCAAGCTTAAGCACTGTTATGAGTTAGCCTTTATCAGAAAAGAAACAGAACAGGGAAGGAGAAAGGTAAATAATTGCACAGGGAAATTAAAAAGTGTTTGAAGATTTTTTTACATACTTCACACAAAGTAGACGTGAATGTGGGAAATCTTGATTTCCTTGCTTCTTCAGTAATGCTTTCATGGTCAGGTGCAAGATTAGAAGAGAATGCTATGAAAGTGGAAGTTAGTGATAGGATATTATGCCATTGAAGATAACGTGTTTTCTCAGCTTATTGAAGTTCAGTACATTGTGTCCTGAATGAATAGAGTTCATTGAGTTAACCAGAAAGAAAATAATGAGATTTAATTGAGTTTTCCCTGATGCGTACCAACATTTCATAAAGAACAAGAGGCTAAATCTAAAATATAGTGAAGTATTTCTCATGCATCTTGAATAGAACTGAGATGCCAACTGTCCAAAATTCAGATCTAGACAATATGCTCCACTGCCCCTCACAGATCAAGATGTATTCGCCCTCCATCGGGCTGAGACCCATGAGATCTGGGTCTGGACTAACCAGACCCCAAAACAAGGCACTTCTCCAGCCCAGAGGATCAACCAGGTGAGGACCTTCGACACACTCCTAACACATACCTCTCCCACCAGAGCAGGTCTCCTTGTGCAGCCATTGCCTTCTCATAATAACAGTTTGCAGAAAATATGGTTGTTTTCAGATGTCCTGCCTGTTACACACAACTTCCAAAGGAAGACATAAAACTCCACTTCCCCCTCGCGTTTCAAACTTTGCCAACCCCTCTCCAAGACAACATCTCAGCAGGGGACTCTGGGAGACAGAGAGGGATTCAGCATGCTGGCCCCAGCTCCAGAGCAACTCATGTATTTGGTAGAATCAATCACAGACGTGGCTTCATCACAGCTTATTTTGGAGTGTGTCTATTCATATATATATTTAAGTATTTACAAATATGTATATATTGCTACATATGAGGGGGAGAAAACACCTTTTTTGAAGGGATCAGAAAGGCATCTTAGTGCCTTAACTTTAAAAAGACTTTTTTTTTAAAAAAAAAAAAGGATTACAGATTTCTTACACCACTGTAAACTCTACTTACACACTAGATCTAAAGACATGGTTCTCATTAGTCCCAGCAAAACTTAAGGTAAAAAATGAAGAAAAAAATATAACATAAAGCACAGAGGTGATCTAAGCCAGTCACACCAAAAATGCAGTGAGTCAGTACAATCCCAGCATTAATGAAAATACTGCCAGTGGCTGCTCTTGACGCTAAAGGAAAAGTCCAATTTTCATTCTGCTGATTCTGACCCTGTACACGCCTAATGATGCAAAGGCTTTGCAAGTACAAAACACTTCAAAATACTTTTACCCAGCCACAGTTTTATTAAAACCTAGGAGGTACCTAAAAGCCACATCGTTATTTAACGTTTCAATTTAAAACCTGAAAAGGAGTATTTTCTCTACACCGAGCAGATTCCCACTTACTCTTATCCAGAGAGCATACACCTGGAACATATCAATCACTCCTGCCTTCCCCGTTGTTGTACCGCACTGCAGGGCTGAACAGCTGACACTCTGATAATACAAGCCACAGTGGGAGAGTCAGCTAAGATACAAACTTGACTGCAACTGTAAACTCAACTTTGAAAAGACAGGATTTATAGGAAGTGTTAAAAGTCTAAGACAACCTCAATTAAAAAAAAAAGTTAAATACTACCTATAGGGTTTTTTTCTCTACAATGCTTCTGTAGAGGAAGTCCCCTGAACAACTTTCTTAGTAACTTTAAAAGATATGTGGCACGGTGGTACTACACAATGGAAGAGGAATTATAGTTATTATTTCAGATGAAGTGTGTTGAAAGACCTAGGACTGATGCAGCTGGCAGCCCTGGAGTTTGCCTCACTGCTATAATCTGTGTCAGGTGTGTTGAAAGACCTAGGACTGACGCAGCTGGCAGCCTTGGAGTTTGCCTCACTGCTATAATCTGTGTCAACTTCAGTATCCGTTACAAAGAGAAAAAGAGGCAGGAGTGCTTTCTTGTGTACGTGACCCCATTTACGTGCAGATCTTCAGTATCTGCAGCAGAGACTGGAAGTGTGCTCATTCTTCACTAAACATAGAGAAGGATTCCAATGGCCAGATAACAGTTCTGTTTATCAGCTTGTAAACAAAATTCAGTGATAAAATTGTGCTTTTCTTCTTTTCCATTAGTCTTTCCTCTGGAATTTTTTTTCCTACCGTCATGATGCTGATGAAAAACAATCTCTTTGCCTTTTTGAACTTAATGTCCCTTACAAAAGCAATCTTTTATAAAACCTAAGAGAGCAGTAGTCTACTGTTTTAAGGGCTTTTTGGGTTTGTCTATTTTAAAATAAAAAACAATCATTCTAGCTGAAAGTAAGCAAAGAAATACTGTGGCACCTAGTATGTGAAACACTTTGCTTATAAATACACTTGGAAGCAGCCTGAATTATTTCAGGGAAGTTAAGTGGACTGTAACCAACTGCAAGTTTAATATCCAAAAGAATACTGCTGATGCTGGATTTTTAGATTCCCTGACTGACTTTGTAAGAAGATGACATCATTTGAAGATTTACTGGAATGATTGTTGAGTGGTAGCTTATATATATGCTTCAAGCCAGAATGAAGCAGAACGTATTTAAGTGGATACAGCATAATGCGTGACTAATGCTGAAAATGTGTTGGTTTTTTTTTTTCTCACAACCTTCAAAAACTTGGGTGCAACTCCATATAATTTCATCTTGCGTAAGATACACCTTTCACAGGACAGATAATAGACAAATAAATGCTAAGCAAATGAGAGACTGTGAAGGCTACTTATCACATTAACACTTTTTCTCTTTTCTATTACAGCATTACCTGTCCTTTCTGTCTTCCCCGTTCTTTTATGTTATAATCAATCTTCAAAAGAGGCCTGATTAGAAGTTTCTTTAACATAGTGAAATACTGATATCCCTAGAAAGCTACTCAAGGAGTGGTGAAATGGAGGCAGTGAGGGTGGGGGAAGGAGAATTATTTTTATGTGAATTCCATTCCCAGCTAGCAGGGAGAATCTAATCCATGTGCATTCACAACAGGCATCCTCCCATTGCAAAGTAATCTCCCACTACAGTGCACGGTCCCTCATGGGGCATAATAGTTGCCTGTCACATACAAATTATTTTTCCAACAGCAAACCTCATTGGATGCTTCACAGAAAAGGATAAAAAGCAACCAATCACAGATGTATCTCAGAACATTACTACAGAAAAATGAATGGTCCTGTTGGTAAATATACATCATGCACCAGCCCAAAGTTTCACTGCAAAAGCCAGACTCTGTATCATAGAGTCATAGAATCGCAGAATCATTTGGTTAGAAGAGATCTTTAAGATCATCAAGCCCAACCATTCACCCTGCACTGCCAGTGTCCCTAAACCATGTCCCTCAGCACCAAATCCGCACAGTTTTTAAACACCTCTAGGGATGGGGACTCCACCACCTCCCCGGGCAGCCTGTTCCAGTGCTTCACAACCCTCTCTGTAAAGAAATTTTTCCTGATATCTGACCTAAATTTCCCCTGGTGTAACTTGAGGCCATTCCCTCTCGTACTGTCGTTCTTAACATGGGAGAAGAGACTGATCCCCACCTCCCCACAACTTCCTTTCAGGTAATTGTAGAGAGTGATAAGGTCTCCCCTCAGTCTCCTCTTCTCCATACTAAACATTCCCAGTTCCCTCAGCCGCTCCTCATAAGACAGGTTCTCCAAAACCTTCACCGGCTTCGTTGCCTTTCGCTGAACTCGCTCCAGTACCTCAACGTCCTTCTTGAAGTGAGGGGCCCAAAACTGGACACATTACTCAAGGTGCAGCCTCACCAGTGCTGAGTACAGGGGGACAATCCCTGCCCTGCTCCTGCTGGCCACACCATGTCTGATACAAGCCAGGATGCTGTTGGCCTTGGCCACCTGGGCACACTGCTGGCTCATATTCAGCCGGCTGTCAACCAACACCCCCAGGTCCTTTTCCACTGGGCATCTTTCCAGCCACTCTTCCCCAAGCCTTGCAGCAGTGCAGGGGGTTGTTGTGGCCCAAGTGCAGGACATGGCACAAGGCCTTGTTGAACCTCATACTATTTTGCACCACCGTGTCACACATTTCTGATCTGTTTGAACCCGTTAATTTCTGTTCTTTATCCTCCCTGAAGCTCTAACCATGCAAGGCAGGAGTTGCTCTGGGCATGACCGTGATGCTGCAAGCAAACTCAAATGAAGAAGAGGAGGCATCAGGCTCTTCTGAGTTATGAGATTGTTTGGCAGTCACAGAAAGAGAAATTTATGAAGATAAGTTAAAAAGATTGGGCTTCTTTGCCAAAGTAAAAGGATCTTTGTAAGAAATATGATCCAACTTGGTGTCATCTGCGAACTTGCTGAGGGTGCACTCAATCCCCTCATCCAGATCATTGATAAAGATGTTGAAGAGGACAGGCCCCAACACTGAGCCCTGGGGAACACCACTGGTGACTGGTCGCCAGCTGGATTTAACTCCATTCACCACCACTCTCTGGGCTCGGCCATCCAGCCAGTTTTTGATCCAGCGAAGCGTACACCCGTCCAAGCCATAGGCAGCCAGTTTCTGTAGAAGAATGTTATGGGAAACAGTGTCAAAGGCCTTGCTAAAATCCAGGTAAACAACATCCCAGTTCTTACCTAGTCTCTAAACGGGTCATTTTGTCATAGAAGGAGATCAGGTTGGTTAAACTAGACCTGCCCTTCATAAATCCATGTTGACTGGGCCTCATCATGTGACTGTCCTGTACACGCCGCATGGTGACACTCAGGATGATCTGCTCCATGAGTTTCCCCAGCACTCAGGTCAGACCAACAGGCCTGTAGTTCTCTGGGTCTTCCCTCCTGCCTTTCTTGTAGATCAGCATCACGTTTGCCAATCTCCAGTCAGCTGGTACCTCCCCTGTTAGTCAGGATTGATGGTAAATGATGGAAAATGGCTTGGTGAGCACTTCCGCCAGCTCCCTCAGAACTCTTGGGTGGATCTCATCCGGCCCCATGGGCTTCTGTATAACAGTATGTTCACAGAAAACTAAATGAGCCACAGTTCCATTAAAACTGCAGTGGTTTACGTGGAGTTGATAACCAAAGCCACATGCTCTTCCTAAACAAGTGCTGGGTCTACTTGAGTAACTGAAGTCCTTATAGAATAAGTGGTTTCCTTTGGTTTCTAAAATCTGTGGTATTCCAACAGGGACACTGATGAACAGTAATGAACAGTACTTATTACTGAAGAGCACAAGGGCTACCTAAATGCTGCATTACCTTAATCTATTTCTATGGTAAGAAACCTGAAAGACATTAATATAAATTACCTGTAAAATACCTGTGTAGGAAAAGAGAGGCACGTACTTTGAACCACACCTCAGTTTCACCATTCAAATATGTATGCTCTGAATGAACTGCATATTTTATATTAAAAGTTTTCATTCATAGATTTCAGAAGAGATTTAACAGAACATGAATCACAGAATCACAGAATCATCATCCGGCCGGAAGAGACCTCAAAGATCATTGAGTCCAACCGTTACCCTTACACTGCCAGGGTCCCTACACCATGTCCCTCAACACCAGATCCACACGATTTTTAAACACTTCCAGGGATGGGGACTCCACCACCTCCCTAGGCAACCCGTTCCAATGCTTAATAACCCTCACTGTAAAGAATTTTTTCCTAATATCCAACCTGAACCTCCCCTGGCGCAACTTAAGGCCATTCCCCCTCGTCCTGTCATTTTCGACATAGGAGAAGAGATTGACCCCCACCTCCCTACAACTTCCCTTAAGATAATTATAAAGAGCAATAAGGTCCCCCCTGAGCCTCCTCTTCTCCAGACTGAACAGTCCCAGCTCCTTCAGCTGCTCCTCATAGGACAAGTTCTCCAGACCCTTAACCAACTTTGTTGCCCTTCTCTGAACCCGCTCCAGCACCTCAACATCCTTCCTGAAATGAGGAGCCCAAAACTGAACACAGTATTCAAGGTGCGGTCTCACCAGTGCTAAATACAGGGGGACAATCACTGCCCTGCTCCTGCTGGCCACACCGTTCTTAATACATGCCAGGATACCATTGGCTTTCTTGGCTGCTTGGGCACACTGCTGGCTCATGTTCAGTCGACTGTCAACCAGCACCCCCATGAAGACCAAGTGACAGGCCACGCCTGTGTTAAAGAACAGAATACTTAATTGACAGTTAACTTTGTAATTATCCAGTGTTTTACAGGTGGATTTGCTTGGCCAAACTAATCCTATAGGAAGTAGGAAAAATGAGACCCAAAGAGGTTACACAAGCTCATTCATGAAAACAAAAAGTCCAAGCTCCAAAGGTTGAATCAGTAATAGAAGCAAGAGAATTTTTCCAGAGGTCATGAGAGCAAAAAAAAAAAATAAGGAACAGTATACTTACAGTTTTATGTCATACATTGTAAAAATGTTCATAACTTCATATATATATACTTCAGACTCTGCCATCTTTACAATAAATTTGCTAAGCTGTAACAGAACAGTAAATGAAAATAAAAGTATGATTCCTAGATATAATTCTTTCCACATCTCCAGGCATCTGAAATTGTTACAACTATTACAATGACTATTTAGACAAGAAAAAGAAAAAAATGGAAATTTACGGGTCTGTATGTTATTTTTAATTGGGAGAGCAATTCTCTTCAGCAGCCTGCCTTCACCTGATTCCTGGAACCAGCCTTTTCTTACGGGGAATATTGGCTGCTACTGAGAGCTTCTTTCTCTCAGCAGCACTGACTAGCAGCACTAAGTCAGTCTAAAATGCAGGCATCTACTTTAAGTGTCTCTGGGTCTTTACAAGCCAAGTTCAGTGAATGACTATGCAAAGTGTATTATGTATCTTCAGATCTACTGTCCAATATCCTATGATTGCACCTATTTTATGTTTGTTTGTTATGTTACTATAATTTCTGACTTTTTTCTATGCTAAATGCTAGACACCCATTCCCTAAGATCACATAACAAATTTTTAACAGTATTTTGCCATTATGACTATTTTGACTGAAACACTCATAGAACAGGTGCTAGGATCTGTTTAATAACGAAGTAAGCTCTACCAAGGAAACAGGGTTCCCTCCTGAGTTCTTTTTTTTTTTTTTTAAATTTCTTCCTGTTAATTCTTGGCTCATTACTATGCATCAGAGGGCTATGACAAAACTCAGCCCTATGGAAAAAGACTGACTTACGGAAAAAGAAAAAAGATATTGTCTTCTTTTTGGAGCAATGAATGTTCAAAATGTGCTTGAAATTTAACGGACTAACCATGCTTTCATGCTGTTTCATTAACCTTGAACAATAGGGAAAAAATGCCCAGAAATATACATTTTGTTAATAGGTGTGGTGATCTCTGGTAGGAAAAACGAAAGAACAGAAACATTTCCAGTTCTGTAAATCAGCCTGACAGAAGCAGATGGAACCACATCCTACCTCTGATAAAACTATTATCTCCATTGTCAGGGCATTTCAGGACAGCTGCATAGTTGAATATTATTCTGCTGGAATATCTGATGAGGTGTTTACAAGGAAAAATTAGAAGTTCCTTGCATCGCTGTGCTTGCCCCGAGGACTTACACAGATCTTGTAACACACATTTGGCAAGGACTTGTCCATGAGTGATATTATGGGAAACTCTGATCTCATATATAGGTGGGAGGTTCAACAGATATTCAAGATAAAAGCTGGAATAATGATGGAAGGCTTTGTTAATGGCATTCTCTGTGAACCCTACTGAAATACTGCACAGCCCCAAGAGAGTTCACACAGATCCTTGGAAAGCATCAACCTGGGACAACAAGCTTTGTAACTAAATAACTTTTCCTGCTAAAAAGAATAACTTAAAATGAAGCTATTTTCCCCTTTGAATAAGATGAGCAGGTCTGTAACTATGTTTGGGAGAAAACAGAAAATCGTGAATTTGGAAAATATTCTTTCTTTTCTCCTTCTCCTTCTCCTTCTCCTTCTCCTTCTCCTTCTCCTTCTCCTTCTCCTTCTCCTTCTCCTTCTCCTTCTCCTTCTCCTTCTCCTTCTCCTTCTCCTTTGCTGAGACGACTGTGATTAATGCAGGTCATGTTGTGCATGCATCTCCCTCCCCTTACCTCCATATGTTGCTCTGTTTGCTCTCTGCTCCTTTGCTTCTCCTTCTCCTTCTCCTTCTCCTTCTCCTCCTTTCTCTTTCTTCTTCCTCTCTTTGCTGAGACGACTGTGATTAATGCAGGTCATGTTGTGCATGCATCTCCCTCCCCTTACCTCCATATGTTGCTCTGTTTGCTCTCTGCTCCTTTGCTTATGTCAGGGTTGTCCATTGGCACCTGACAGTTGTAAGAAATAAAATTATCTTTAGGTGAAATTCTGTAGCTCTCTTCCACAGTGATCACTCTCAAATTAATTAGAATTCAGTACAATGGAGAGATTGTGTGTGGTACTCCTGATCAAAGAAGACTGTCCTCCTTTTCAGATGAGTTCCCAGAAATACAGCATATGACATACTCTTCCTGAGCACATTGTTTAGTTGACACCAGTAATTACAATCCTAGGGACTACTTAATCATTCCATATTTCCATATCCATGATCTGCATCTCAGAGTATCCTCTACTCCTTTAAAGTTTTGGGGTTTTTTATGTTGTTTTTTTTTTCTTTCTTGATGAAAATAAGTCCTCAGAAAACCCATATTTGTGTTCACTTTCACCTGTCTGAGGCAGCTGCAGATGCCTTGCCCCTAGAGAGGGGAAAATCATATCATATGGGTCTCCTAGAGAACAAGAAGCAGAAAAAGGGTGAATAAATGTTCCTGGAAGCTCTGAAGGAAGGGAGGTCTGGCATAAACTTCTTGTCTTTTTTCCTAAGTGCACAATGCTGTTGAGTTGGAAGCTTCAGGCAAGAAGTAGAAAATGCTTACTTTTTCTTACAGATAAAAAAAAAAAACAAACATGAAAATACGGTCTGCAACAATACTCAGTAGGACTGCTTGATTGAAAGACTGTTCTTATCAATATTTGTAATGGTACATAATTCAATTTAGTAATAACTATCTAAAGAGAAAAACAACCTACACATGCAAAAAACATTATTCTTTATGTGTATGAAACTTAATGATCTCCATTTACTTCTTCGCCTACATTTCCCAGAATATCTTTTCCCATCTACATTTCTTAAATCTCATGTCCAGATGGTCAAACTGCATTCCAAACACCAAAAAAGAATATTGGAAGATCACAGAAATCTATTTTGGACTGTGCAAGAAGACCCAGACACCCTCAACTGAAATACTGGGTCAGAGTATTATGCAGGTTATTGCCTAAAGCTTGAAAAAGGATAAAATAAAATAAAATAAA
>NW_010395865.1:0-4674 GCF_000710305.1 Buceros rhinoceros silvestris
GATGATTCTGTGATTCTGTAATTCTGTGATTGCTGTGATTTATCCATTCCTGCATGCCAGCAGTACGGGTGCCTGATCCTGTGTCCCTCTTCCTCTGCGCTGTCAGAGCATCTCTCAGAGGCTGGGTCCACGCAGCCAAAAAGCTGTTTGTGACCAAGCCTGCAAAACCAGCAGCTATAGCACAGCCTTGTTTCCAGGCTCAAACATCTCCCAGAGCTGCCTGCTGTTTCAGATCCCTTTTGTTGGATTTGTATATAAACCTTGATTCAGTTGGAGCCTGAGGCTATTTATTCCTGGTTGCTAGAGAGCCAGAGTGGGGCCCAAATGCAGCTGCATACGTAAGCAGAGCAATCAGTGTGGGAATGCTATTGACAGACTGAACTGTTAAACCTCTGCAACATCAGACACATCCTTTAATTTTGGGAGGATGTGGATATGAAGCCTGCATTATTTTAATTTCATTGAATAACTTATAATCGCAAAATGGAGTCTAACTTAGCAGTTTATTGAAAATAGATCTGCAATGTTCAGACTTGGATTTCTTATTCCTGTTTACTGCTAGCTGGAAATACACAAAATGTATGAGGGCATCCTTTGCCATGTTGGTAGATGTTTGCAGAAATGCAATGGGAGTTAAAGATTATCCATTATTTTGCTTCACGGCAAAAAAAGATTTGCTTTTTGAGGCCTGCAGGACATCCTTCAGGTGTTAGGTACATGTGCCTGAAAACTTGGCTCTTTTTCCTATCTATTTCAGTCTAATAAAAGATGTTAGATCTCCTCGAATCTTTGATTCTCTTCTATCCTTAGATCATAATTACAAAAAATTACTTTCTACAGAGGCGAAAATGAAGGACTTTAAAATGCCTTTTAAAAGAAAAATGAATTCAGGAAGGGCTATTTTTAACATGTTAGACACGGAATTTTTTTCCACTAGAGATAATTAATCTGTAAATTCTCCCACAGAATAAGTGGCCAGAATTAACCCCCCACACACACCAAAAATAGGAAGCTTGTAACAGATGGAAAAAGTCACGAGACCAAATGACCAGTTCTTCACATTAAATACCTTTTTTATAAAACAGCAAGCAGCATATCTACCTCATGTCAGTCGTTACTACATCAAAGTACTCAAAGCAGAATACAATTATATTGAAAAAAAATACTTTTTCTCCTTATGAAAAGAAGTTGTCAAAAGGAGGAAATAAAATAAAAAAAAGAATCTCCCACGAAGACAGATCCTGATGAGATGTATGATCTTTTCTGTTCTGGAGAGGGGAGGGGAAAAAGAGAATAGAAGAGAGGAAACAGAAAAAGCAGCCCCAGGATAACAAGCTTTGTGTGAAGCAGAAAATCATACCCTTTGAGGGTCATTTTCTTTGAGTTTCTGACTCTGGGAGATAGGAGGCAAAGATTAAACACTGGAGGGACAGTCCACGCTTGCTTGTGAGGCATCACTTCACTCTGCACTGAAACGCTCTGGAAGCAGAGGGAGATCGTGGTCTTCCTGGGGGTGTGCATATCCAGTTTGCATGAAGTCGTGCCCTCCTTTTCCTTCGGCCTCCCTGCCCCGAGGCTGCAGGGGAGTGGGGTGACACATGCAGGCGTATGCGGCGGGAGTCAGGAGAAGGTCGAGTCGCTGAGCTGGACTCTGCGGTCATGCCTGCCCATGAGGAGCACGGCTTCTGAAAACGGATCTGCGCTTCCAGCTGTCCCTTCTCGGGGCGGTTGCGAGCCCTCGGCCTGCCCCAGGGAGCGGGTTTCCGCGGGACGGGGCCGTTTCCCCGCTAGGTGGAGCTTGAGCCCTTCGGTCCTGCACCCGCTCTCGGCTCCTCCGCGTCGCTGCGAGAGGGGCTTCGCCTCCGGTACCCCGGGTAGAAGGCAGCCTGACAGCAGGCTGAAGGCGTTTGAAGTACGCGGTGTAAGAAGCTCATGAGATGCTTTTTTAATTTTAATTTTTTTAAAACCCCCCCTTATTTATTATTTTACAACTATTCCCTTATTATGCATTAAGCTAGACAATGAGACCATCATATCCATCAGTATGCTCCCTAAAGCACTGGTATAATGGTCTTTACATCAGGTTACACTGAAATTACTGCTAGTTCCTAAAAAAAAAAGAAAAAAAAGGCAATGACATTAGTTGAACTGTGGGTCATGAGGGACACTGCTTTAGCTTGCATGCAGGAATTGAAGGAAAATGTTGCAGATCACCCCTGGGTTATACTACCCCTATGTTGTATAAATGGAATTGTATATCCTTGATGTGAGATTGGACAAAAATAAGAAAGAAAAATGTAGATGGAAGGCAACAGCATGGTCCTGCAAATGCAGGTTTAAATAATCACACTGCAGCTCTTACTTATGCTGAAGTTGGTAGGTCAGACCAAGCCCTTTGGCTGACTCTGAATGGATTAGCTGGCAGTTGCTGAACTGCCCAACAGTTTCATTTCCATGGCCTTTCTGGAAGAGGCACTTTCTTCGCTTAGCACAAGAGTTCTTCTCCCCAGTGTGTTCTGAGTCAGGAGTGGCAGGACTGGCTGGACAATGACGATTGTGTAACATAGTAGCCTTTTAGGTATCAACCTTTTCTTCTTCATAGGGTCAAAGATAAACCTCTCAGATGCTTTGAAAAGCCTGACCCTTGCCTCTGGAAATAACTGAAGTGTCCATCCCAGATCAAATAAACCTTTCTTTCAAAAACATTGTCAAAACTGAGATTTTTTTTTTACAAGCTTTGGGCTCCGATGAAAGCTGAATGATGAAATAGGTGTGTATTTGATAGGAAGTGCTCCAGCCAGCTCTAATAAGGAGCACTACTCAGTATTTTAATGACAACCTTCAATAGCAAAACTCTATTCGGCTCCTTTATGTTCCTACCACTGTACTACCTAGGAAATCTCCCACTCTTTAATGTATTTTTTTCCTCACAGTGTATCTGGAAAATGCTATTGTCCTGACTTTACAGATGAGAAATGGAAACACAGGAAGGTGAGGCGACTTATTGAAGATCGTACAGTCAAGTCTGTAATGGAGTGAAAAAAACATTCCCCTTGTCCAAAATCATAAGCTAGCTTCGTGAGTTGGGGTACCTAGTGCTATTTTTCTCTTATATGACCCTGATCGGCTGTGTCTAAAACTTGAGAAGATAAGTAAAAAAAAAAACTTGACAGATAAGTTGTCCCATATTTAGGAAATGCAAGAGAGGCATGATTTGCAGGTGAGGTCTATGGGGTGCTTTGTTGGTTGTTGGGCTGCCCTGAAAGAGTTGCTATGTATTTACAGAAAAACGGTTAGAAAAATATGTTTTTATCTTTGTGTTTCTCTGTTCCTGCTTCCTACTTCCTCCCTGTACTTCTGGGACTTGCATACTGCAGATGCTATCTGTAAACTCCCTCTTCAGTTCTCTGTGAAGCTTTTAACAGGTGGTGAAATCTCTCAAAAAAGAATGAAAATGAAAGAATCAGCCAGACAATATTTGGTTCACTAGAAAAAAATATAGCAGTTTCAGGAAGCAGAGGAAGCAGCAGAAACTATACTTAATTAGAAAAGTATATAGTATTTGCTTATGCTGTTTGAAATTTGTGAATGCCTAGTTTGCTACCATTGCCTGAGATGCCAGACCAGCAGCCTTTTATAAGTGAGGGTGCTGGTATTTTCCACTAGTCCTTAGTTTAAAAGCAGTGATGGGATTTCAAAGGGAGAAAGGTAGATAAAGTTTTCTGGTGAGAAATAAAGTCCATAATTCAGAAGACATTGAGGATGCAGGAAAAGAGCTGCAACAGCCAAAGTGTGAATCATCAGGTATGATACTATACTTGAAATAAAATTTGAAAATGATGGTGTCGTGTTATGATCATATGATCCCCTCCGTACTTTTCTAAGTTCAATTAATTTTCTACTTTCTTATTAACATTCCTGTCTACAAGTGACACAGTATGATCAGTTTTGTGGTTTACTTTTGTTTTCTTTGTCGTATTTTATGCTTGAGTATATGTGGCTGGATATGATTACTTGCATAAAGGATTTTCTGAGGGGTAATGTTTTGGTTTTGTCTCAGAGAAGAATAATTCTTATAATCTAGGTGCGGAAGTACTGACACCTAACTCTGCAATCTTCCTTCATTTGTAAATAAACTCAGCACAGCTGAATGAAACAGCCTTTATAGAAAATCTTAGACATAGAGGAGAAGGAAGACTCTCAGGTAACTATGATTTGTCTTCCATGTTAAACAAAGAGAATGAGCAAGGGGATATACCTGTGGTGGGTTTTGAAGGAATCAGAGTATTGCCTTTGGTGCTCACTGAAATCCTCATATGTATCTGATTGGGATTGACATCTTTTGGTGGCCACAAAGTCGTGGATTTTCATGGTCAGATCCGAGCCTGATAGGATGGGATAAAATCTGTCAGACAATTTCTTAGGGACAGTAGTATGGAAGGGTCAAAAAATATGCTCAACTGTGAGCTGGTTTATGGCCTATGGAGATCGGTGTACATAGCTTTGAGCTGGGCTAATCTTCTAAAATCTCTTCCAGCTTGAGTTTTCCCATGACCCTGTAATGATCTGGTGATCCTAGGGTCATAAAGGAAAAAAATTCTTTGAGGGCTTCCATCCTATTCCTTCTTCTTCAGGCCCCAAACAGCTGCTGGTTTTGTGCAGGCATGAGGAATG
>NW_010395865.1:4769-9979 GCF_000710305.1 Buceros rhinoceros silvestris
CCGGGAGATCACATTTGTTACTGATAAAAAGAAGATACATGTTGGAGTTGCCCATATACTTTTGCAAACCTAGTTCGTCTCTTACCACCTCTTCCCATAGGTTCAGATTAAGTTTGAATAGTTTGGAGAACAGTGTTCTGCTGAGGATTTTTGGAAATGGAGCTGCAACATCTGCGAAGAAGGCCTTGAGACAGAGAACAGCACTTCAGCTGCAGGGAGTAGTACTATGCTGATGTGAGGCTACGGGATTACACAAGCATGTGCTGGTTTAGGTATGTGAAATCAGATGATAAGCAAGTGTTAAATGCGGATGTAACTCCCATATTTACTTTCATTACAGGAAATTTTTGCCTCTTCCTTTTTCTATAGTCTCGGGAGCATTTTATTTTAATTTAAGTATCTAATAGCAGTGAGGAAACTGAAACTAATTCATGGCCTAAGAACATCCTTCATCACTTCTTGCTTCTTGTCAGAAAAACTATTTGCTGCTGCTGGAAGCTGGCACCAGGAATTACCCTGCAGGCTTAAGTTTCTGCCACCCTGGAACATCAAAATGCTGAACTCGCAGTCTGTAGAGAGAAGTTTCTTCCCAGAGAATATGAAAGTCATCTTGAATAGTTTTTGCTTTTGTTTTGCTTTGTTTAGTTTTGCTTTGCTTTGTTTTTTAAATCTGTATGTGTAATATAATATGCACCTTTCTCTTCACTTCTCTTTCCTGCTACAGTTGCTCTAAAAAGGTTTTGTTGCCCTTCCTTGTTTTGTGCACAAGGTAGCAGCAACGCGTGTATGGCTCAGCTGGGGGTAACTGTAGCCAAATAATGTTTGTAAATATTCTTGTCAATAAAGCTTACTGCCCTCTGGCATCTTATTTGTGTGTCTGCGCAACTTTGGGGAGTGAGATTTTATTCATGAGTATATTTGAAAGCAGGAGTATCAGGAAAACCTAGTAACTTGTTTCGAAAAAGTTGGTAAAAAAACGTTCTCTCGTCATAATCTTTTAAAGGCTCTTTGTATTTTGTTAGTGTAACGATCACTGAACACAGGCTGAGTTTTTGCAAATCATTTCAGACTAGGAAAATGGGATTCTTCTTTTTCTATAGAGTGCAGGTCACCCAGTTCTGGAACCGAGCAATCATGAATAGTGAGTGCTCATTCACCAGTTTGTGGATAAACCCCAGGCTAAAATGGAGTCACACATTCATTAAAGACAACAAAAATATCACAGCATATCTACAGATAATTTACTGCTAAACTTTTCAGAGAATTAATTTGTAAAAATTGATTTGATTAGCTTTGATCTATGCGATAAGTACCCATCATTAAAACGTCAATGTTTTATTTTATTGTGGACTATTTCTATATATTGCATTAACATTATCTATAATCTGTTGTTTAACCCGATCAGTTATCTGTTATCATCGCTGATGCACTGCCTTACCAGATGACTTCCATTCTCTGAACCCAGAGGAACTGTGAGTTTCTCTTAAAAAAATCTGATGGAGATATGGCAAAGCTGGGCTATATTCCTTTAATGTAAATTGTGAAAGATTTTCTACATCTGCAGAACGACTTTTTACTGAATTCTTCTATTAGAAATGCTTATGGTTGTATATAAGTAGAAGAAGAGAAACTTCAAATGTCAGTAAAAACTTTCAGGGATGATTTTAAGCTCAGAAACAGTCAGATCAAATTTTTTTCCTTGGAATTATTTTTTATTTGAATGTTAAGTAATTTTTAATGAAAAATGTCTGCGTCTGATGAAAGTAAAATATGTTCATAAAATGCAAGATGTCCCAAATTGCAGTAATAAGATAAATAATATAACTTATAAATAAATAAGTTAAAATGATTTTTTGTTGAAAATGTTATTTCCAGATTCCATCTAAAAAAAAAAAAAGAGTGTGAAAACTATAGGAAAAAAAAGACAGCTCTTTTCTCTGGGAAAGAAAGAAAGAAAAAATTTTTTTTGGAGTACAGTTTTATTTTAAGTCCTCATTTTGCAGAGACTCACTGCTTTTATAGATGTCCCCTCTACAATTGGGAAGTGCTTGGTTCTAGAAAGCTTTTGAAAACTTCTCAGAAAAGATTTCCTGGTAGCTTTGCTATCTGTCACAAAGCACTTCAGAACTGCAGTTGCGAAACAAACAAAAAGAATGTTATGCAGCAGGATGAGGGAATTCTGGTTTCTAGTTTTAAAATGAAATAAACTCACAGTTACCTACCTAAACATTTTGTTAGGATGATGCAGTGCCCTTAAAGCTGCTTTTCACTGTTTACCTAGAATCTCAAGAAAGCATGTAAATGTATGGCAGTGTAAGATTTTCCTTTTGCTTTCTAAACCCCACCATCCTCTCATAGTTTCATAATTCAAGTTTAATATTGCAATAGTGCCAGAACACAGTGTGACAACTACAAATGACTCCATGACTGTGGCACTTGCTGCTGTAAGGGGCAGGTCAGGAAGGATTTCTAACTCAAAAATAAATTTCTCGTCATGTTTTCTGTCATCAAGGGCATGACTTTCTTGGAGAGCAATTTAGTGATACCCAGGATCCAAGTGTCACTGTGCTTGTGGTGTTGGTGAATGGGTTTGCAGAGGGGATGAAGCAAAAGCAGGGTTTCCACCATGACAATACATCAAGGAGAAGGCTTTGCCCTCTCTCGCATAACTGTCATGGCCTTGGGTCTAATGTGGCATTTCACCTTTCCGCAAAAGAGCCAGGCACCCCTGTTAATCAGAAGGGCCATGGGAACCAGCACTTCCCACATTTTTAAGTCCTCTGTGTCTTTATCAGCTACTGAAGCTCCACCCTTCCTTCCCTTCCAGACAGAATACAAGAAGACAGTGTGTCTGGTCCTCTTGAGAGGGAGGGAAAGGGACAAGAGGATCATCGATAGCTCCCTGCCAACTCAGAGAGACAGCAGGGACCCCATGCTCTGGTTCCCAGCCAGGAGGGGAGTGAACCACACTCTCATACAAGTCTGTCTTGCAGAGGGGTGGGTGAAGGATGCTGAGAGGCTGGTCTCCTCCTACAAGCCGAGAGGGTCATGAACCCAACATGACTTTGACTGGAAAAGTATTATTAAAAACAAACTGGGGAAAAGGCTTCCTAGCATTTGGCCTGAAGAACAGAAAATAGCAATAGTGCTGGAGCAGGAGCAAGTATAAAATCCTGGAAAATAGTCATAAACATGACGTATTTTTATTAAGAGTTTTAGATTCTAGTAAAGATTCCACGACCCAGGTCTCCATTACCATATGACAGTGTAAAAGCTGTTGAAGCCAGAAGTGTCATTTGAACAGAATAAATCAACTAGTGAAATACCCACTGATACTGTGTACTGAATATTCAACTACTTTTAATGCAATGTGCAAAATGTTCTTCAGACTTGCTGCACACCTCACTTGAAACCAGAGGTCCCTGTGCAGTGTAGTATGTCTTCTGGTAAAGATTTTCTGCAAAGTTCCGGTGCTATTTCCTTACTGCCACTGTGAACAAAATTCCACAAAATTGAAAGCCCTCATGAGAGCAGAGTGTTGTGGTTTAGACCCAGCTAGTGACTAAGCACCACATAGTCACCTTATCCCTCCATAGGAGGAAATACAACAAGCAATTTAAGGGTCAAGACAAGGGACAAGGTAGGGCTCGCTCACCACTTACGGTCATGGGCAAAAGACAGAGTCAGCTAGGAGAAACAAAATCAATTTAATTCGAACAATAAAACTGCTACCAAATCAATCAAAATCAGAGTAGAATGGTAAGAGAAAACAAAATGGCTTTTAAATACATCTTCTCCCCACCCTTCCCTTCTTCCCAGACCTGCCTCTGCTACCTCCTTCCCCTTCTCTTGGTGCAGGCGGAAGAGGGGGTGGGTGTGTGCGGTCAGTCACATTTCCCTCCATACAGTTTTTACCTCTTGCTCTATTTCATGCAAAACACTCCTCACAGTTCTGCCTTGTGGCCACGTGGCTTCCCCACACCAGGAGAGAGTCTTCCTTGAACGTCTCTGGCTAGTGGGGAGGTCTGCTGCCAGGATCAGTTCGCCCAGCACTGAACCGACCATGACCAGTTCTCCTCAGAGTTACGGCCTTTTTCAGGATTCGTGGCTCTCTGCAACATGGGTGTCTCCACAGCTCTCTTCATTGTGAGGCTTTCTCCAAATCTCTGCAGCCCAACCGTTTCTCCACCAGTGCTCTCTGAGGATTGCAGGGTCTCAGACTGCCGCCTTGCCGTGGACCAAAGGGAAGTGGCTGTACTGGCGTGTCTCCCTAACCTCTTCCTTGCTACCTGAGGTGACTGCATGCTTGGTTCCCACAGGGTTGCACCCTCCCCCCTCCAAAACAAAAGAGCGCTCCCAAAACAAAAAGGTGTTCCCAAACAGTTTTCCCCTTTTAAATAGGTTTATTAGCAGAGATGATGATTGGCCAGCCTTGGCCAGAGACAGGGCTGAATTAGAGCTGGGAGAGCTTGTTTTGAGATGCTTCTCACAGGAGCCGCACTAGCAGACCCCTCTTTCACTACCAAAACCACGCCAAACAAAGGCCAGTAGCCTCCTCCTCCACTACTGAAACCACACCAGATCCTAAACCACCACACAGAGCAATATCATGGTACCCGTTGTATGGATGGGGAAATTGAGATACAAGCTGGTGAAGGAACTTGACCTAGATAACTTGGAAAGTCAGAGGCAGCAGCTTAAATAATACTGCAGGCCCCTTAGGTTTACTCTTCTCCTTTTGTTAAAACAACATCAGATAAAAATTGCTTGATTAGAAAAGTGATATGACCTAGCACTCAGCTACTAAGATTAGAATGTTTTTCTACTGCATTAATTTCTTAAAATAAAAGGAAGATATTTGCTTGAAATCAAGAAGCACTATATATTAACTCATCTGGGAGAATCATGACATGAGAATGGAGATCTTACACAGGCATCTCTATGTATTATGTTAATTTGTATGCCACCTATCCTGTGGGCACCCTGCTTCTCCCCTCCTACTTGGCGAACTCCAAAGGGAAGGTGAATTGTGAAAATGATGGAGGCAGGGCTCAAACCTGTGTGTTAGGCTGTGTTAGACCTAAACTGAAAATGTTTTCATTCAATAAAGAGAATTGTTTTGTTTGGAAGATATCCCTTCTAAAGTAAAATAAAGAGAGGCAATGATGAGGTGGAAAAGATATTCAGCTCTAAGCTGAATGTGGTGGTCC
>NW_010395865.1:10070-12128 GCF_000710305.1 Buceros rhinoceros silvestris
AGGTTAGGTAAAATATTGGTGATTTTAGTGTCCCTGCACCCACAGTAACAAACGCTTGGCAATTCCTACAGAAGGAAAGCAAACTGAAACAAACTCCTGGAATGATGCTGTAGATTAAGCAGGAGTTTGCACTGCGCTAGGTGAGTCCTGTGGAATCACTAGTTTTCTGGTCTGTCTCAAGTGTCTGTCTTTCATTTAGGCTCTTTGTTACAATGTCAAAATGCCTTTTGCATAGATAGGCTGAGGGGGAGAGGATTACTACTGTGGGCACAGCGCTGCACCGGATAACATCCGTTTTCATCCCCAGCTAGGATCCATGCGTTGAAAAGGGCTAAGCTGCACCACCTGAATGCCATGAACGCAGCATCAGCAGCCTCTGCATTGTTCTGTCGCATGATGGATATGAGATCAACAAGCACTGGTGAAATTTCTTAAATCATGCTGATTCTTGGAAAAACAATGACAAAACTCCTATTGACTTCAAGAGAAAGAGATTAAAACCATGGGTCAGGTCACAAATAGGCCTGTGACAGATCTGTAACAGAACCTCTCAAAATGATTTCTGTAATAACCTTAATTAAAAAATTCATCTTTCTTGCCTTTATGAAGTGAAGCTCCTCCCCGCCCCCTTCCAGTTTATTTATGGTCCCAATTTACCTGAATAGTTTGAATACTTCCCCATTTCCTAGGAAAATTTTCTGCCTTCATGTGATCCACATTATAAACTGCAGCTATAACAAGGTCCTCCTATGAGAATGAGAAAGGTAGGATGGGTGAGGTTGTTCATTTCTGTAGAAACCGAGTGAGGTTTATTACGCTTAATTTTCAGCCCTTACTTTTCTATGGTCTCTGCCTCCTTACTTATATAAACCGGACCGTTATTACCATAAGCCCTTAAAGTGCCCTTTTAACCGGAGCTGCTTTACTCTCCAGCCTGCACAGCATTGTCATTCAATCCAGTTCATAAACATTCCTGGGGCACTCAGAGGACAAATGACTATATGTTTGGAAATACATTATAAAATATTTTATTTCCTATGACTTAATGGAAACTTAGGATGGTGTTCTAAGAAGAATTTATTTGACAGTCTGAGAAGTCTTTTCACCACAGAAGGTAACGTGTTGGGCATCAGCCTAGAGTGTATTTTTGAGTTGCATAAGGCTTTATTTGCTAAACACCATGGAATATAAGAGCACATTGGAGTGGATGTGAAACAAATTAATTCTTCACATGACCCTATTGGATATGTCCACTGGTGTGAAACTGTGGTTTGATGTGATCACGCTTTTACATGGCAGTTCTCACAATGCTCTGACTGATGACAGGCTAAAGCAGGCATTGGTGTCAGCCAGAACTGTAGCTGTTTAGTTCAGAAAGCTGAAAGGCTCCCATTTCAGAAGAGTGATTCTGGAATGTGCAGAAAATGTTCTACCCCATGAAAGGCTGAGGGGTGAGAACTAAATCATGAGGCCGCAAAGACAATAACCTCATTTTCTTCAGTGAGCCACCATTCTTAGCGAGCACCACAGATTTTTATTTTACAGATGACAGTAAACTTACCTTCTGGCATACTTCATAAACCATACAAATAGCACCATGGTTGTTTAGACATGGTACTTGGACCAAGTCAGGAATTTTCTTATTAAATGACTTGTCGCTAGAAAAAAGCTGATTGCTTGAAAATGTTTTGTGGAAGAATATCCATGCTGTGAGCCACTGCCAAGACACAGAAAGCTTTTAATAGAAATTCACCTGCTGGGCAGATTTCTTGTTACCTCATCTGCTGCACTGTTAAGAGAAGATCCATAAATAAATCTATAATCTTGAATGTTCATCCTTACTGCTTCAAGACTCCCCTGCTAGAAGACAGGATTACCCTGAAGGGCATCTATACAGAAACAAGTATATATTTTAACCTAACGTTTTAACACCTTGAAATGGATAACAGATTAATATGCATTAGCACAATTTTCAGTAGGATATAAAACACACTGGTGAAAAATAGCATCTGTAAAGTACTAAAAGTATTGTTAAATTAAACTCTAATATTTCCCTAC
>NW_010395865.1:12222-23770 GCF_000710305.1 Buceros rhinoceros silvestris
CCCTACATGCCTCTAATCGTATGGTATCAGCGAAGACTTTTGCCCAACTCCCTGGCCCTGAGTGATTTCTGAACACTGTTTTTATGTTTGTCCGAGTTTATTACTCTTCTGCCTTTCTCCATATGGAGATTTCCTTGTTAGATCACAGTCTTGGGATGCCTAAGTTCTCTCTAATAAGGACATTTGTTTTTCACGTGCTTCTGGGTGAGAACCTGAGCTACTTTATTTACTCTTCAAAGACCCTAAATATCCTGAACCTGAACATTTTGGCTGTTGTTCAGAGATGAATTTACTCTATTGTCACATATACAAAGCTTAACCGCTGAGACTGTGCCATGGTTTGCACCTGTTGGACTGTATTAAGCAACTACTTTTAAACTTGGAATTACACAGTAATCAATTTGCTATTTGTTAAAAAAACCCTTTTGCTCCAGTGTGTTCTAGACTGCGTGATTTTTTTTTTCTTTTTGCATTTCTACCTGAAACTCACGCCTACCCTTTGTTAAGAACATGTGCTTGAGCTGTCACATAAAGTCAAACCTACAGGCCTCTGGCTGTTCTGGAAAAAACAACAGTAATTCAACGAGAGACGGAGCATCCCCCGAAACATGAGAGCTCAGATGTCACCTGTTATTAGTTTACCGAGCTCAGAGGAATCTGTTGTCTTCAATAATTTATCCAGGTTCGGAGTGCAGTAGATGGATTTTCAATACAAAGTTAACACCTTCTGAAGGTTTTCCTGCTCATTTCTAATATACCTTATAGAAAGAAGCATTAGAATTTATATATCTTCTGTGCTTTTCTTGATCAAAAGTTTACAAGGGACATTATCACAGTCAGTCAGTACAGTTTATGATGATACAGTTCCTTTTATTGTGGAGACATTAATGAATTTGAAACTTGAAACCTTACTGTACTTAAAAAAAAGGTACATGACGATAGTGAGCCACAGGGACCAAATCTCAGTAGGGACCGTTGTGGCTCTTTCCACATCTTACCGCTTCTTTCCTCAGTCTCTTCCTGTTCCCCCTCCCTCACACCATCAATGACAACTGTCTGACATCACAACAATTTGGTTCGGAGAACTAAATGAGTAGAAGCCTGTTAGCATCCTTGGCAGGTAGGCTTTCACGGCTTTAGTGCCCATGGGGTTGCTAAGCGAGAGAGCAGAGAACAAGGCAGGAACACGTGACAGAAGGTGGGAAAAGAAGGAGAAGAAATGTTTATCACGATTTATCTACAGATGTTTGGGACAATTTGCCTGGCTCATGATCTGCTTCTGTTGGCCTCTTTCCTTTGGTCCACTTGGCACTGCACTACCAGTCAGACCTTGGACAGCCAAACCTCCAGCTTCCAGACTTCCCAGGAGACTGCATGAATCAGTTGGTGCTCACTGAGGTTTGATGTCTGTACGCAGTTTAGCCAACAAATTCAGGTTATTCTTCAGGAAAAATGACAGTGGTGCCCAGCACCAGTTCAACTAAGTCATATCAACCCCCACAAGCTGCTGACTCTTGAGTGGCATCTGGGAAAGATGGGTATCAAGAAAGGCCTACAGGACGCCTTGCTTCAGCACAAAGTTTTCTTTCAGCCCCCCAGCCATGTCTATACTATCTAACTAAACAGGACAGTGGTGCAGATCCAAACTACTACACAGTTTTCCAAACTGTTAAATTTCTTCCCTGTTCTTGGCATAGTTTTGTCCTTGACCAGTGGGTACTCTCCTAGAAAATCCCTTGTCACGTTCAAGGTCAGCACAGGCTACGCACCAGCTGCACACTGGCATTCCTAGTGTGTGATGAGGATGAGTCCAACGTGTTTCTGGAGGTGACAAATGTGAACTGTACCATGCTAGTCATTCTCATGACTACAGAAGGGACACGGCCAGTTTTAATCACTGGTGTGGCCCCTCTTTCCCGGGGAAGACAAAGCACTATGCCTGTGAAGACATCCTGGCTGGCAGAGATGACGTGATCTCAGCTCTCCTGGGAAGCCCCAGTGTGCAGGTCGATGTTTCTGTTGGTGCCCCTTGCTGCTGGCTCTGCGGCAAGAAAGGGATTGCAGCATGCAGCCCTCCTCTGCCTGTGGTGAGTGATATGCCTTGCTAATAGCACTTTCTCCTTCCATAATTTTAGATGGCTTTTCTTTTTCTCCTCTTTTGTATGTTTAATATAAAGTCAAAAGATTTTGGTGATGATTGACACATGACTAAGCAGTTTAAATCACTGTGCTGGAAATCCCCAACCTTCTTAAATTGCTGAATACTATGACAAGATCACATGAGCCCTTTTCTGCCTATAAATCTATTTACGCCATTAAAATTAATACAGCTGGTCTTGGGAGGCCGATTCTGAGAAGTGTGACTGTTTTATAGATAAATTTTATTTTTTTAAAAAATAATTGTATAATTGTTTTGCATATGCTTTCAGTTTTTTTGTAGTTGCTGGGCAGAGTTGATTGAAAAATAGAAACACTGCTTTTGGAAATTTCCTTTGGGTGTTTCTGGCAGATAATGAACTTGAATTGTGTCCCAGCATTAATGTATACTTGCTGTTACAGTTCTGACTTGCAATAAAATGTACATTACTGCAAGTTATTCTCCATTGCTTTGCTATAAAAATTCTTTAGAGGAAAAAACATTATTTTTAATAGGTTAATTTATTCTTCCTTCTTAGATGGTATTGATTAATGAACTTTAGTTAAAAAAAATAATTAATGGAATACCTGCTTCCTGTTTCTTTCTCCCTTTTGTTGCTTTTAAGTCAGCACTAGTGGAAGAATATTTAACAAAACACCTTACGGACTGGCATCTCAATATTACTTAGTCTCCTTACCTTAATTACACAGTATGAAGTGACAAATATTACATGGCATGTATACAAACGGAACTGTGAAAGTTCTGTATTGGATATGGCAGAAAGATGACAAAGAAGGTGTTCTTGTTATAGGAATGCAGTCCAAACTCTGTCCCACATTCTCTTGCTGAGTATGCAAATACATTTTCCTATCTGAGAATTCTTTTTTACTTTTTATTGGTTTTGCTTATGAAGTAATGCAGAGTGGCTAAAATCGCCAGAATTATCTAAAGGTGCTCAAGGCCAAGTCCCACACTGCACTGTGCAGTCAATTATTCATGGCTTCCTATAAAAATTATATCCAGTCATCACATCCTCCGATTAAGGTAATAGGGATGGGCCTTAAAACCCTCTTGTTATGTTGACAAGGAAAATAGTAATTTATTTTTCCGCAGATTTAGTTGAAAATTGCCCACATCAGAATTCTAGGGCTCTTGATGCCCTTCAAGACCTGAATAAGGTAATATATACATGATTCATGAGCATTTATTGATTGGAATGCATCCTTATTACTTAGCAAGCTGGATATTTATCTTTTAAAATTCTGATTTGTGGGATGCACTCAGGTGTATGCTCAGGTGAGTGAAGCAGAGTCTGTGCCACATATGCAAGGTATTTCTTGAGCAATAACACTGTAGATGTCACAACTACAGCACAGCATATTTACTGGGAATAATACATGTTTTGTGTAATCTCGCACGATCCAATTGCCTTCACCAATTCTGTGAAATTCTTCAGCCTAGAGCATGGAGGTTGGAGCACTCTGCCTCACCTCTCACATGAATATCACACCCTGGAAAAATATTCATTTGACTTTAAAGATTTTGGGAGACAAATAGAGTAGATGAGGACGAGATCTGAAAAAATCTTGGATGGAATATACATGTATGTCTATGTATTAACTGCCCATCTCAGCTTTTCTAATCTTAAATAGGTTTATCCTAAGATAGGACCAGCCATGTGCCTCTGAAGATATACAGTAGCATCCTTGTCTTGACAGAGCTAAGTCATTCTGTCACCTTAGTGTTCACATCCAGCGAGACTCTGTCTATAAGACATTCTTCAGCATCTTGAGATGATGTTCACAGTGGGGGATACTCAAAAAACAAAACAAAACAAAACAAAACCAGCTGATGCCACTGCTTTCTTTTAAAAACATGAAGGAGGAATTTTGTCTCTTCTTTGTAGTGAACAAATAGCTAAGCCACTGTTGTTAGAAGCACAAGTTCAGGTTTAATTCCATCCCATTCCTTAAAAGTACAAACACACTTCTCAAAATATCTGCCAGTGGAATAAGCCTGAAGAAAGTGATTGCGTTGGCACTCACAGTCTCACCTGTTGAAATGAGGCAGAAAATAGTCAAAGGCTCAATTTAGAGAAAGCATATGGGTCAAGGCACTCACCTAAAATAAGCAAGACCTGGAATCTTCTCCCTGTATTAAGCACTGCCTGTAGCAATGTTTGGATAAATCATAAACAGTGTCACCTGTGATAGTGCTATTCTCCTGTGGCAGAAAGAACTGTGGCAGTTCTTTTCCTCTCTGAAACAGGGGAAAGAACTGACTGCACAGTTCCTGGGCAGGTACTGGGACCATCTGGCTCTTAGCAAAGCAAGACTTACTCCTGCCACCACCTCCTCTGACTATTCTTTCAGAAAGGATCATAGTTAAAAGAATGGGTGTAGGCACTGTCCTGTAGGAAGGAGCTTGGACCTTGAATCTCAAAAATTTCCTCCTAAAAGTTTGAGGGCTGGAATAGAAGACTGTATCCTCTTCCCTGACCATCCTTTGTTAATGACTGTATGTGAATGGGCCTTAGCATGCTGGGTCTTTGGATCCTTTTATGATTCTTCCATGAGAAGAATCATACCAGTAGCCCAGAAAGCAGGGTTGAATTTTGATACACACTTCTGCGTGTCCATGGACTATGTAGGTACTCCCTCCCGCCCCTTTCTGGTCTGCCATAAATGTAAGCAACATGTGGTCATGGCAGTAAGCTTCACGATGAAAGGCTGGCGTGGGAGATTTCTAGAAAGGAGAGAGATGTGGAAGTGCTTAAGTGCTTCTGTCTGTAAAATGCACCAAGGATAGTGGCTGCCCTTTCTGGTGGGTGATGGGGACGGGAATTGCGTGTAGACATTCCGGGAAGGAATCAGCTAGCTTGCTGATGGGTTCAGGATGCCATTTTACCTTAATCATACAGAATGATGCATGAAATTGGGTTGTTTTCTTTTTTTTTTTTTCCCTGGTAGATCAACAAAGCCACAGATATCTTGCTTTAGGAAAGGTGCTGTAATTATGTGCTAAAGGCTGACTTGAAGAAAAAGGAGGCATGCTTTGGTACATTCTAGGGTGGTTCTGGCAGTTAAATCATCACACATTATAACATGTTTTCCCTGTGCCCCGAGAGGCAAATACATGAAAAATTACGTCAAGGGATACTCTTCTATTCCCTGTAACAAAATACTGTATCCATGAGAATCTGATCTCTTCAAGGAGATTTTATACCATTAACTTTATTGCTTTAAACATTTCTGAAAATCCTTCTGGTTCCAGTGTATGCCCCTTTTACATATAACAATGAAAGGACTGTATGATATACAAGCAATCTAGTCCTCCCTCTGACCCCATTTTGGGACCCACCAAAGAAGAAACTGTTCTCTGATTTTTTTGCTTTCCACTTTTGTAAGCATTCGGTCGAACATGAATATCTATTCTAGCAGGCATCAGCAAATATTTCTCTGTCAGGTATAGGTCAGTCCTTTTACTTTTTTTATTGACCTGTTGGTTTTTGGTTTGGTTTTTTTTTTTGCCTCAAGTAAGTGTGGATATTGTCTTATTTGATATTTGCCAGCCCTTCCAATACAGTATTAGCTCATAAAGAGGATCATGTTTCCACTATAACTTACTTTTTTCCCCACTTTTTAAAAGGGAAAAACAGATTTTCAAAGGACTCTGTGTTGCCCCGGTCTCACTGAAACCAGAAAGTTTTTTTGTATGCTATCAATTAAATTAAGACCAACAGCTAAAAAGAAAGGGAAAAGAGGTGACAGCGACAAGGTTCTCAAAGATCAGCAGAGCAATTTCTCCCAGTCTTTTCACATGTAGTGATTGTGGTGAGAGACCATTCTTCCTTCCATAGAAGCCCAGTGAATGTTCCCTGACTATTTTGTGAAGAATTGGGGAGCATTTGCACATAGCTAGGAGTTACTTTTACCATGAACCCAGTCAAAAAAGCAGAATGTGAAACATCTCATTGGGTCACTTACTTAATCTGTGTACCTCCAGATGTAGGATTCTTGTCTTTGGCCAGGTCTGCCCTACAGTATCAAAGGAGGGCCCTGTGTTCATCTTTCCTTGTTTCTGTGAGAGAGAAACACAGCTGACAGGCTAAAGGAAAACAGTGGTTATTGCCAATGTATTGCCCTATCTGGGTTACAGACAGGGCAGAACTAGAGTAAATGTGAATGTATAGAGATTTTTAGGACATTTCAGAGTTATTTTTAGTTAAATAAGCTGAAATTCTGCCTGTTTTCAATAAGAATAGGAACTGTCCTGCTGGAAACCAGATTCTGCATTTGATTTGCTTTATTGTTTCATCTACTAACCTTAATTTTTGTATGATTACATGTGACAGCACAGGGGCTGAGGAGAAAAGAATGACAGTATATAACCAGAAGAATAATGATTCGAAGACAGTCGCCCTTTATAAAAAAAAAAATCTGGACTTGGAGAAATTCTGTAGTTTCTTCCATTTACAATGTGAAGCCTGTAATCTTTTCTCATCAGGAGGACAATTCTTGAGAAGCTTAATCTAAGTGAAGTGTGATTTATCAAAAAAGTATATATTTCAGAAGGGGATTGCTCTCTAAAAAAAGCTCCTCAGGATGCTCCAGAATAGTGTCATTTAACAGGACACATCCGTCCCTTGTTTATGCCTCTTAAAGCATCCACTGATCTCAGGTAAGTCCATTTTCTCTCAGCTTCTTGGTAACCTTAGGCACTTTGAAAATGATAGTATTTTTATTTTGACCATTCCCTGCTATTCCCCTCTCTTGTGTAGTCCCCAGCAATGCCATCATCTGAGAAGGTGATGATGTGACGATGCATAGTGCTCTAGGAAAACGAATTAACTATTGTTATTGACTGCTCTTCCAGAAGCCCTGGTGCATATAGCTTATGACAGTTATTTACAGTGGTGTTTCTTTTTTGTTTTAACTGTGTTAATTCCTTGTGATTGATTAGCACTTTTTAGCAGTAGAATAAGGTGACCATATGCCCAATTTTCTTCTTAATCATCATTGTTGTCTTCTCTTCCTTTTTTCTAGGACAGTTTTAATTCAGCTGAATTTGCTTTTCCCCCCATTTGTTACTGATAGACTGCTTTCAGTGTGCTGACTGTAAAAATTCATTTGGAAAGCTGCCTGGTTTCTCTCTAGAGCCTGGTGTAATGTCTCGAAGTAAGATTAAGAGTTGTTTGTTCATTTATTTATTTATGAACAGTGTCTTCAAAAAGGGGAGATGGGTCTTTTATTACATAGACCCTGAATTTCTATTTCAAGTCTTCCAAAGGGACAGGTTCATTTGCTTCTTTTATACAATAGAAACAGAAATTTTGCACTAGTTCTAGAGAAATCATCTGCTAGAGAGTGGAAGAATCAGTGAAACTACAGTCAGTTGATATTTTTCATTGCTGGTCCTATTAATTATTTATTGATTTTATATTTCATGAAGAAATGCAGAATAATATGGAAAAGTGAGGATGCTGTGTGGATTATCTGTCATCAGACGGTTTGGAAGTGCTGTGGAAAAGTACTGTGGAGCAAGCATAAGGAATACTCTCTGACTGAGTGTTGCTGTTTACCATTCATCTACAGTCAAACTCAGCAAATAAATCTCATGAAAATCTTCAAATGTTTGATCTCAACATCAGTATAGTTAGTAAAAGCTTTTCCTGACAGCTACAAAAAAAAGACTGAGGTTCGAAGTTGTGTTAATGTGAGGTAGAATGAAGCCTAATTTTTGATTCAGATCACCAAAATGTAGCTGATGAGGGTTTGCAAGGCCATCCGTAGTTATCAGGTGTTTTGTTTTTCCATTTAGAAACCGTAGAATTGTCTGTCAATATGAGTAAGTGATGCCTTGATGTTTCTCTGAGGTCAGGAAAAATATACCTCAGGGGCAGTGCCTCAGGGATGCCACTCATATTTGGGGGCATGACTGGGCAGGATTCAGACTGGGCCACTGATCTTTCAGCGTCTGCATTTAGGCATCTGAACAGAATCAGCAGAGTCAGAAATAAAGATCTTCTCAATCCTTGTTATGTTTTGGTTAAAACACCAAGGCTTGTGTGATTATTACTGTCTTCCTTTTTTAAAGACTCCGAGGTACATGAAATTACACAATTGGGTTTAAAAGATTAAACCAAATAATTTTAGCTTTAAGTTACTGATATTTTCATCACCTTCATCTCCAGTATTATGAAAGGACTATATGGTACAGGAATAGATTGCCATAATGGAGAGGTTTATATATTTTAAAGCAGTCCTGCAAATCTTTTAGAATTGCTGGAGAAAATAAAATACGCAGCTAATATATGGGCCTAATCCAGTGTCTGCAGAAATCAGTGAGCTGGCAACACACTTCTGACCAGAGAGCAAGTTCTGCCTAAGGAAACTATGATATCAAATAAGCAAAATATTTGGAAATGCTTCTGAGAATTGCAAGGAAGAAACATAAAATGATACATATTAAAAGTGATGCTAGAAGCAGGGCAAGCTCGTTGTTTTTATTTGTAAAGTAAGGTGGAAAATAAATAACTACTGACAATAGATAATGCAATTCTGAGCTTCAAGTTAGACCTGTCAGTGAACCGTTTCCTGATTTCTTTTTTAAAGAACATGGTGATTTGTTGAAAGTGTATTTTTAAAGAATAAAACTGTCAAATCTAAATGTTTTATCAGCAGAAAAGCATTATTTTGGACTCATAAACACACATTTGAGTTTTCAGAGTGCCTTGAAGATTCTGAGAAGTGAAAGAAAAAAAAATGTTTTCAGTCCTGAGTCAAACAACACTATATGGGCTATTTGTGTGTTAAATATCTATTACCTTAGTCCCAGCTGACAAAATGAAACTGTTCTGTTTGTTTTATTTAGACTAAAATTTATCAAAAAAAGGTGATAAAACCAAGGTTATAAAACTTGAACAGAAGTGCGTGTTTTACGCTAATTATTATTGAGTCTCAAAGAAGTGATGATATCTTTATTCATTGTAATGTCTAGGAGAGAATGAAAGACTTTACAATTATTTTGACCATCACACTTAATTGAAATGAGAACGTGTAAATTTTCTGTAAGAGTAAAACGGAAGTACTATAATATAGCTGCAGTTTTGTCTGTGTTAATTCCCCTTTATAAGCCTGAATCTTCACCTCATTACCTAACATTAATGAATTAGTGCCACACAAGGTTCAGCTAAGAGACACAATAAAATAAATGCACAAAATAAAGCAACAATGAAATTATAATCTGAAGAAAAAACCCAACATAATTCACCATGTCAGTAAAGGTACAGGGATTATTGATTATATGGATCACTGTTCCTGCTGTGGTGTATCAGAAATCCCAGGATCAGTCTCATACATACACATCCCTGGAGCGAGTGTGACTAGGAGAACAATTGCTTTTCTGCAAAAAAATCCCAACCAAACCCTGAGAACATTTGTCTCTATCCACTGGCAGTTTCATAAATAATGTCATGTCTTTGAAACAGTGAATTAAAATCTTTCGTTTTACACTATGTTCAGCTTACACTATGCATCAAATCTCTGAAATTCTGTTAACTTTAGCCATGCAGGTCATAGCTATGGTGGGTACTAAAACCTGAAAACATTGTAAATACTAAACGAGGGTAAGGAACATTGTGAGTAGGTGGGACTGACCTTGGACTGGCCTTTTTTGTTAATATTTTGCTGATGTCAGTAGCCTCCTAATTTAGGGACCAGGCTACATACTGAAGTTAGAAGGATATATCCAGACTTGGACTTCTTAACTTAGATGCTACATGCGAAGGCTGTAAATATGAACTGACATCCCAAGCCCACAGGAATGCACCTGTTTTTGCATGTGGGAATACACTCCTTTAGCTCCTAAAGAAAACTGAATCTGAGAATGACCTTTCAAATGTTTTTCATCATCAGTGTTCAATATAAACAGATATTCCTTCCTTCATCAGAACCATTACCTTCTACCTTACAGAGCACGCTCAAAACCACTGCACTGACAAAGACTTCTTCAGTCTTCTAAAGTTACACCATTTGCACTGGGAATGCTCAACTCTTACAAATCCCAGGTCTGTTAGAAACTGGAGCTGGAAAGACAGTCCCATGTGTCTGCCAATAGGAAAATAAAGAGCTCAGAACAAGAAAAAGGGGTTAGTCTTCACTAAAAGTCAGGGCAAGGCTCCTACTCCATTTTGCAAATGTCCCATGAACAGGAAGTGACAGTTTTTTGTACATAATGTGAGAAAGGAGGCTGAGCGCTTTTTCAGAAAGCCATTTAGTCAAAGCAGCAGAAGGTAGTCACATCACTAATACTCATGAATTTTTTGAAGGACCAGTGACTGACTCGTTAGGAAGTTATGTGGCACTTGTATGAGTTTCTGTTAGACTTTTCTTACCTGAGGTGTAGAATGGCATTACTAATTTTAGCTGAGATTGTGTTTTACACTTTTGCTGCACTCCTCTATATGTCCCAATGGAAACCCTATTCTAGTGAGCGTGTAATGTAAACATATCAATCACCTAAAGACAAATTAATTTGAACCCTGTTCCTTCCAGGCTCTGTAAATATCTATAGATTCGAAGGCCATGGAAGTGTTGCTTAGGATGTAAATTACACATCGGCTGGCTATTTTAGCATAATTTTAAAAATAGCTCTAATTGGCTTGTCATGAGTGGTATGGAGAAGCCTAAAGGATTTTCTGAGTCTTGTTTGTAGTCTGTTTTATTTTGTGTAAAAGACTGTAGTGCAAGTATCATGTACTAAAGTGAGGATAAAGACTGGCAGTAAAAGCCATTGAAGTATTTAAAAACTGGCAATTAGTTCAACAAATGATTTTTGCTTTGTTTTTAAAAAGTACATGTAAGACAAGGGAACATCAAAAGAGGTTCATGAGATAGAAGGTGGGAGCTAAAATGAATGACCAGTCAAGTATGTCAAAACTTAATACAGTATGTTTCTTTTTTGCTGCTCCTGTTCCAAATCAGAAATAAAGGGGATTTCTCTCTCCCCTCACCCCAAGCTAGAGCAGAACATACAGATTGTTACACCGCTGTGTGTTTAACAGCTGCACAGAAAACACAAGAGTTGATTTTTATGATGTATCATTAATTCTCATGCAGAAAGCATCTTTATTTCTCTAGCAGTAAAGTCATTCATTTTTTTCCCCCATTCACTCAGCTCTGTGACAGTTATTTCATGTGAAGGTCAAGATGCATTTTAAATTCGTTGCTCTCATGCACAGATACCAGAGTTACTAGAGTAGACCCATGTTCTTATAAGGTGGGTAGAGTAGCATGTCATGTACCAATGCGGCTTTGGAGAGAAGTGGCCGCCTTTTAGTTCCACAGTAATATCTTTTCCTGATTTACATTCAGCTCTTGTACACACTTTCTGCAGAAGCACTACATAATT
>NW_010395865.1:23870-42020 GCF_000710305.1 Buceros rhinoceros silvestris
TAGGGAAGAAAACACCAGACTAGCTCTACATACGGTAAAAACCTGGTTGGTGTGTGTTATTTTTTCTCTGCCTAGGAGAGGATAGGGAGGCAGAGGGGATGAGATAGGAAATTATTATGTCTTGCCATTCATTTGATTTTTTCTCATCATGAATATGTTCTTTCCTTATGACCCCTGCAAAATGGCATAACCATTAGATGGTAAGTGAACAGACCTCTCTAAAAATATAACACTTTAACAAATTGTTTAGCAATGACTGCATGCAGCCATCAGGCAAAAACACTGACGAGGATGACAGAATTTCAATACAGAATGTGAAAGTATTAAAATAATCTGAGGATTGACTGGAAAAGAAAAGCCTGATTAAATTTTCTTGATAGCTTCTGAGACAGAAAAGAAACCAGACGTCTCTGTGTCTATATTTAATACTGAAACCTCTGTTCATTCTTCCTTGCTCGTGTAATAGAGGGGGAATATTTTCTCCTCTTGGGAACTGAGAGGCTCAGCCGGGAAGATATTGTCACTGCTCTACTATTGAGTCTGAATTTCTGTTTTGAAGAGAGTATGGGAAAAGTGTTCTCAACCTTTGCCCAAAACTAAAAATAAACCTGCTAACTATTTCCCCCCTCTTTGCAGGGATTAGAAGCACTGAAATGCCATAAAAGAGGCAGTTTTTAACATTCTGAAGTTCAGGCCAAATAGTGTTAACGGAGATCAAAGGGTGTCTAAGCCTGATTCCTAGAAGAAAAAGAAGTGGAGGTATTCAGATAAGTGTCTATGTTATCTTTTTTATTTTAATTAGAATAAACCTTTTAAGGTTCACTCACCACTATTTCCCATCAAACATATTTTAACAGCCATCTAAAAATTTGTCTGTTAAAATCCAATATTTTTTCCTTTAATTTTTTTTTTCACCCTAGCTTTGATACTAGCCAAAAACGGTAGCCTAGAGGACAGATGAGATATAAAATCTTACATTTCAGCTTTAAAAATTTTTTATTAAAGCTGAAAATAAGGAAATGGTAAAACCAATAAATTATGTACATAACTGCTAGAATATCTGCAAAACGGAGACAAAATTTTCTAAAAAATTTCTTTTTTTCTATGGGATAAAACTTAAATTGAAATCTAACCACGAGGTAGGACTCCATTCTCTTACCTTAGGTTGATGCTCTCCATCTAATGCATATTAGATATCTGCTTGTCACTTTTACCAGTCTTTACTAGTCTTTACTAAGGCTTTACTAGTGCTAAATGTAATAAAATTAGTAGTCTTAAAGTGTAAATGTGCTTTTTACATGAGAAAAAAGCTTGCAGTGACCAACTGAGACAGAAGAAATATCACTGTAGGCATCTTCATTAGAGGAGACTAGTCTTGTGATATGCATTTGCCATGGACCCATTACACACAAACTTCAAATCTCTCAAGACTCTGTCAGCAGCTGGAAAAGGTGCCATTTTATTATCACTGTTTTGGGAATTAAAACTGCATCTATGTGAGCATTTGTTGTCATTATGGTTATATCAGTTAGGAGGTAAAAATGTTTAGTGACATTTTTATACTGTCAAAACCAGCAACTATATTCACAACTTTAACTTTTATGCATGTAGTCAGCATAAAATGCATTGGTAAAATATCACTTTTTCTGTCAAGAGATGCATCTCTGCTAAGAGGATTTTTCAGTTCATTGAGAGGCCGCTTGTAATGGATACAAGAGCCAAGAGAGGGAGATGATAATTCTTTCTCTAAAATGTATTTTGTCATGATTATTTTGTCCTGGATTTTATCACCTTAAAATATTCTGTCTAACATTGTTTGATTCCTCTTTGCTGAAGGAAAACAAAACAAAACAAACCAAGAGATATTCACAAGTCTGAGAAGGAATGTGAATGAAATACACAGAGAAGAGTGCCTTTCTGGAAAAGTTTTGTGGAGAAGTATTCTATTTATTAACTGCTTCTTTAAAGAAAGCATGTAAGACTAGAAAAAAGTGAAACAGCTTCTTGGGGGAAAAAAAAATCAGGAAGCTTTCTGATTTTCTCTCCTAATACTGAGCTAGTCTCATGTTTTCAAATGTTGCTGGAAGTTAATTATGGTAGGATTGAATTTATGGGGTGGCAGGAATTCAAATCTTTAAAATGTAGAAATCCACCAAATCCTAAATAAAGTGAATGGAGCCAGCTCTGATCTTTTTGGTTGGTATTTGCTATTACCATAAAAAGATGCTAAAAGTGCTGGAACTGCTCTCTAACACCAAGGACAGTTGCACAGAGGAGTCATAGGCCCACACCTTTAAACTCTCTTACTCCACAAAACAAATGGTTGCACAAACCCAGCCTGTTGGATGTGGTCTCCAATGCTGGATTTGTGCCTTTAGCCGTGTGTATAACATTGACTGACTTGAGCCGACACCGTGCCAGGGAGAAGGTACAAACAACATAGCCATTGGGTACCAGTATCCAGCACGGACCTCATTACTTTTTACCTAGCATTTTTCAAATATGTGTTATTATCATGAGAAGGAATGTTTCTGGACTTGGGGATCTTGCAAACAGCAATAATGTTAACTCTGTCATACCTGTACTGATGGTAACACTTTAACAGCTGTGGAAAGTTATGTGCCTAAATGGGCGGTACACTCGCCATCATCCTCACAGTCCCAAGCGCACAGAATTTCAGGGTTTTTTTTTCTTCAAACCATTGGGTGTGAGAGAAGCTAGGGATAACTGGATAAATTCCAACTTGTGATACGAAATCACACAATAATGTGACACAGTAAGAAAATTAGCTTGAAGTGTAAAAGCAATTGCAGGTGAATGGAGCATGATTTGCCTTCCAGAGCGTTGTCAACATGCTAAGGCAACATCATGAGTTTTGGGCACAATGCCATGGAAATTTCAGCGGTTAAAATGATGCGGAATTTCCAGTTTCATGTCACACAAAGACACAAAACCAAATGACTTTCATACACATGAAACAGGTGTTATATTTTTCTATTGACGTAGAAGGAGGACTTCAATATAATGTCTTCTTGTCTTTTGTCCTACAAAATCCCTGTGTTTTCTCTGGAAACATGAATGATTCTTTCTCTGTATAATTTTTGAGTTCTAAGTTATAAGTTCTGAGTTTGATGCTATAATGAGATTTCTTTGTTTTGGTAATATCTTCTGGTAAATAAAGAATCCAATATTTCTGGAATAATTTGTGTATAAGCTCCTTCTACTATAAGGACTATATTGGGCTGCTGGTCATATGAGGGTTTTTCAGGTGGATACACCTTACGACAGTGGATTAAATACAACTTGGGAAAATCAGAGATAGTTCTGGATATCTCCACAGATGGCTGACATTTGAGCACTGGGAAAAACATCCAGGGGCAGAAGAACAGGACATAGATACTGGCATATAAGCTGTAGAGGCTCAGTAAGTCACACGGAAAATGGATGAGGTGATGAACAAGCAGGTTTCATCCTAGAAAATTAGTAAGAAGAAGAGAAGGTGAACTGCTTAACATGACCATCCAAGGTCAAAATGGAAGATCTGAGATGGAAGGCAGCTATTTTTCAAATGACCAGCCATAATTTAGAGGAGAAGAATCACTGACAGCCTTGGAGAATGTGCAAGAGTGCTGGGAAAGGAGAAAGGTGAGAAATCAAGGTCAGGGATAGTACTGATAGATACACACATTTCTTATGCTACTAAGTAGAGATTGACAGAGCTTCAAACTTCATTGCGTGCAGCACATCTATCAAATGCACATGAAAATACTAAACTACAGACAGGACAATTAATTCCCTCACTGGGGTTTGAGAGAGCTTCTTAAGGATATGAGAATGGAAGGGAATATTGTTATATTCAACGCCTACACACTCCAAAGCCCAAGTTATCTTTGAAATCTTCCCTTCCCCAAGAAACTAAGGGCAGGTGTGAGTCTGCATTTGGCTTCACTCACAGCAATATCTATCAGGGAGAGGTCAATGACATGTGTAACTACCTGCTGGCCACTTATTCTTCCATCCGAAGAGGCTCTGCTTTTCCTATAAACTCACAGCTCGGAGGGGTACACTTGATTGGCTTTCCTTCTGTTCGGTTCCTCTTCTTTGATTTACAGCAGTCTCTCACACTCTTTTCATAGGTCCTTTTCTAACTTCACTGATAAGGAAATTCTCTGTGTCCAATTAGTAATGCTAGTGTATCAGGCTGGAACTAGCTAATTAAAAGAATTAAAACAGACAGAGTGACCTTGGTTCTCAAACCTCCATGGGCAATTTATACAACTTTAAAGATTTAAAGAAAAGGTATTAATATTGTTATTTTATCTCTTGTTCATCAGAAAAGGGGCGATTGTTCTTATATAACTTCAAGGCCTCTCTAAAATCAAGAAAACGATGAATTTAATTTTTTTTAAGCTGTCCTTTTGATAATTATCCATTTCTAGGACAAAAATGCACTTTTCAAGTTTCCAAATGCAGGGTTGACTTTAACGTATTTTATTTAAAAGCATGTTATTTGTTTTGAAGGGACAGCAGGTACTATGTCTTGCCTGTAGGCCAAAACACCGTGTGAGGGGCACCAATCCAGAGCAATGGAAACTGCAAAAAGCAAGAAATCCCATGCTTCATTTTGTCTTGCCTGCTTTCACAGATTACTTTCAGAAGGAGCAAGAGGGAGATGTGCTACCTGGGGTAAAAGAAAGGTTTTGGTACAACACATACTTGGATCTTCCATTTATGCGATTTAAATAATGGTGTGTTCGTGCCTTTAGCAAAGAACAAGGGTCTGATTGATTATACAAGGTACCAACAAGTAATGGGAGAAGTGTAACTTTTAGGCTAGAAATTCCTCTTACTTAGCTGTAACCACTTAAAAGAGAGAGAGATGCAGTTCAGTTACTTAAGCTTCAGTGGAAGAGGGAGATAGATAGGCAGATCTGTCCAGAGCTATTTTATAGCAAAAAGAGATGTCTTTGAAAGACTCTCTAGATGTGCCCTTATCTCCGCCTGACTGCTTGTCTGTCTATTGATTATAAATATATCCCAGATGGCTAGCTTAGACTAGATGGTCAATTTTTATTTAGTTGTCTAAAGTCAGGGAAGATAAAATCCACCAGAAATCCAGGCTGGTATACCACTGTGTTTGCATACATGTTTAAAAAGATGTTTTGATTAATGGACTGTTGGTAAATTGTCTCACAGCCTTGAGTTTGAGCTTTTGTAACTAATTTAAATAAGATAAGCACATAACTAATAAGAGTAATCTCTTGTTATCATATGTGTAGGTCAGCAGATGTCTAAGAAGGAAGGAAAATACTTATTACTGAAGACACATCCTTGGCTTTTAGATGTCTTGAATTTCCAGTAGTATTGGATTATTTAGTCTCTGCTTGTGAGTCTATTTGATTTCAGGTATCATGTTGTGCTCTGTTTGCTGGGCTAATTTATTTTTATTTCCTCTGTGTATGTGTCTCTGTGTGTGTGAGTTTTCATGTGTGATGTTCACGGGATGAAGTCAGCTGAAAAAAACTAAAACCTGGCTGTAAGAGCTGAAAACAGATAAGTGTAAACTTAAAAATTTCTATTCTCAAAAACCAACCAAAAGACCAGACTCTGGGGCTTAATTCAAAAACTGTCTGTTATATGAAGGTGTTCTCATTTCAGCTGCAGAGAAATGGAATTTATCCACATCCAGATAATACACTTAACTCACAAAATTTCATCCTTTTAATTCCTTATAAAGGCCACTGAAAATAAATGCGGTGCTAAAGTGTGATTTAAAAAAATCAGCATTAAAATATACCTGTGTCTATTTAGATATCTCTGTGTGTGTATATCTAGAGGCAGAGGACAAAATATTTCTCAGAAAAGCATATCTAGGAATATTTCAACGAATAACCCTGTCATCATTAAAATAATAAGTTTCAGCACCCAGAAATAAGCAGCATTTTCAGTCATGTGTCTCACCTCTGGGGTTTTGTTTTCTCCATTTCTGATGTGCTTTTTCACATTTGCTTACTTCCAAGACATATTGCAAAACTTGGACAGCAGGGTTTTGTTATGGTATGCAGGCACAGCATGCATCCCAGATTTTTAGCACCAAGCATTACTCTTCTACTAGACAAAAGTAACAGCTGATTTCTTACAAACAATGAAGTAACAACATTTTACTGGTAGGCACTGTTAAAGGCTCCACTCAAAACATAATGTCAGACGTAAAAGTGTGCCCTTAAAACCACTGCTGCTCCTAAATCTTCCCTACAGCTTTCAAATTTCCTTCCCTGTAGGTTAGCACTTTTTCTTCTGCTGTTACACACTCTCTGTGCAGTTTTTGCTGGTTTTGAAATAAACCTTCCAATTTACAGTCTGTCTATTACTGGCACTCAATTATTAAACCCCTTCACAACTAAGTCATTCCAGTGTCTTCAGAATTTATTAGCTAGGAATTAACTCTTTGTTCACAGATTTGCTAACACTACTGCCCCCAGAGATTTACTTCATAGATCTTGTTATTCCATAATGCTAATTGGCGCCAGTGGAGGCTACTCAAATGCCAAGCTATTTTCAGTTGATCTACAGTTATTTCACTAATGAACTTGTACCGTAAGCAAAATAAAGCTAGAACTCCAGCAGAAATGTATGTATTTGGGTTTCTCACAAATGCTTCTGTTGAATTGGCAAACGGATACACTTATAAAATGCATGGACAAATTTCAGCTGGCCAATCAACATCCGTTATAGAGATAAATGTGAGCCAAAATTTCTTGTTCTAATATTCAGTATTTGGCCCAGAAAGGACGATTATTTAAACTCTTCATGGCTGGATCCCAAATACAGTCTCAGAACCTGCTAACCAAGCTACAAGAAAGGTCGGCCATATTCCATATCCAGCTGGAATGATACTCATTAAAGGTTTGGCTTCCTTCTAGTTCTGTCTTTCAGTTCTTTGGCATTTTTTTTCAACCCGAATTTTCATTTGCAGTATAGTAGCACTTCGAAGAGTTAGTAAATAGAATATTACAAATCCTATTTAACAGAATGTGCAAGTAGTCAGAGTCTTTGCTAACATTTGGGTATAGTTCTTTGTGGAAGATATGCATATGAAAAGTATGTTAACAAAAAATTCTGGCAAAAAGGAAGGTTTGAATGAATAAAAAAGTTTCAGGAGAGATTGATTTCCACATTCGTGTTCAAAATATTAACATTTCAAAAGCAAAGCTAAAATCTGATAAAATATTGTTTTCAGTACTCTTCCTTTTTTGACAATTTAAAAACTTTCCAATTTCATGTCAAAGGCCTATGTAAAAATATCGTGATACAGATTCAATGTTCTGAGCTGCTCCCTCCCCTATACACTTTTTTTGTCTCCTGAGTCTCTCAAATTGGAACAATAGGTTAGATGCTGAGCTGCTTTTTCCTGAACAAAACAAGAAAGAAAAACATTTCCTTTGGGAGACACTGCACTGCTTGCAGTACTCTGTCCTGCAGACTGCATTAAATTATCTTTGAAGGTTATCAGTAATATTCTGCTGAATATCAAGAGGTGTCACTGTTGAGCAGTAAAAGACTTCCCCTTTGCTGAGTGAGCTGCCCTTGTCAGGTTTTAATTTTAGCTTTTTCTTACAGCTGTAGAAAATTGTCTCCAGTCCAACTGCTTATTAATGTTGAAACAACTTCACTTACTGCTGAAGGAACCCATAGAACACAATAAACAAATTATCCTTGTTACAGTGGTCAAGGGGTAAAAAACATCTGAGCTCTTGCTTTATTCTAAGTTCAACATCAATGCCATTTTAGGAAAAGTCAATATGTAGCTTGTACACAGAAGTATGGACGAAGATATTTTTATTGAGCTGAACAAGCGTGTAGATCTGATCTTCTAACAATTCTGAAATTCTCTGTTTTAGGAAAAGGAGGGTTTGAAGGAGGACACAAAGGAAGCGGAGATTGCAATTTATCCTCTGGGGTGCTAGAAGCCTTGTCCAGGCTGTGTGTTATATTCTGAACATGATGATATTTTGATGTAACTTACCCTCCATTGGCCTTTACAGACAGTTTCTTTCTATCCCTGGATTCTTAATTAATGCTACCCAGGTATCATTTATTTTGAGATGCCACTTGTCATGTTTAAGGATATGGAAATTTATTCATCATTGTGCCCGCCCTTAGGTCCCACAAAATCTGCTCTTTTTCTCAAGTTACCATCTTAAATTTTCTACACAGAAGCAGATGATGGGAGAAGTGGAATGTAACTCATCAAGTGTTTTCTTCCTTCATTCCCTGACTTGAAAAAAAAGAAATCTCTGCCCTTAGGCTTCCCTCAGGAGAAATTCACCAGGATGGGAACCCTGGGATCTCAGCGCTTTTCAGCAATTTTCAAACACAGGTGGAATAGTCAGTGTTACGGTCTTCAGCCAGTCTGAATGGGTATTTCTTCGATTACTGTAATCTTGGTGCAAAGTGTAGTTTCTGAACACTTGCTTGTATTTCTCTTTGTTTACTTTAGGCTTAATATTTTTTTAAAAATTCATGTTACAGATAACATCTCTTTCATCTGCCATGGTCTGAGTATAAAGTTTCTTGTTGTTAAATGAGAATCCATGTTCCTTTTCGAAGAGTTTCATTGAGTACTATCTTAGCTTGAGGTTATTCTATACCAAGTAGCACATGTAGAAGCTTAAGCAAGATAGAATCATTATTATTAATTTATTAAAATCAGCTTCTGAGTGTTCTGTCTTTATTCCTTTTACATTGACATGGAAAGAAACTGTAGCATGTTTATGTGACAGTATATTGAACTATTGATGTAAGAAAACTTTATCTTGATGGAGTATCTCCAAAGAGGGAAGGAAATCTTCCTCAAGGGAAAGAAAGCAAAAGCTTTTTACCTTTTAATGTAGTTATGAGGAAGGACAGAGGTCAAAAGTTTTTCTTATGTGTATACAGTTATGGAGCCACAAGTCTCGCTAAAATTGAAGCTTAGAGCAGAAAGTCTGTGATGAAAGTATAGAGCTTGCTTTCAAATATTTGCGATCCTTTCGACATGGTACTTTGTGTCCAACTGAAGAGGTAAATAAGCCTAGGAAAAAAAAAGTTCAGCCATAGGTAAAGGCATATATATGTATAATGAGGAAAAGCTTAGTCCTATTCATCTAGCAAGCTCTGGTCAAACTAGGACAAATATTCTTAGAGCTGAAGAGTAACTGCGCATGGGAGCATTTTGACCCCTTTGTGGCTTCGTGGCCCCTGGTATGGCAGGAGATTTCAAGACCCTGGAACCTGGAAAAACACTGGCAGAGGGAGCAGTGGGGGAAACATCCAGTGTTTCATGCATTACTCCACAGCTTTACGAAAGGGTGTAAAGTCAGACTATTTCCATAAAAATACTTCAGTTCTGGTTTAGTTCTAACAAAGTTTGGCCTCTGCACTTTTTGTATATGTAAGAGGCAAAAGGCAAGGAATTTTCAGGATTTTTTTTCCCCTCCACCCCATTACTTATTATAAACATCTCTCTCACTGGTGAAATATGCCTTAGGAACTCAACATTGGGAGTGTGAGAGGACTCCCTGGACACCCCTACCACCAGTTTTGTGCTAGAACTTTACAGTGAGTTACTTAGGCAATGTGGTACTTGCACAAGTTCCCCTGTCTGTATGGATTTGGTTCCCTGGGCCTCTTGTGGGAGACAAGGCATTCAGCTACGACTCCCACAGCAGTATCTTATTTGAACGTGGAGGCTGGTTTGGCCTGCCTGCTTCCTAACACAGGCAGCCCCAGCTCTCTGCCCAGCAAGACCGAGGAGGCTGATGGCTTTACCTATCTCCTCTGAGATGTTTCTTTGGGACTGGGGCCATGTGGTTTTTTCTTGCAGCAAAGCAAGAGAACTTCTTCAGAGTTTCTCTAAGTTTCCTTGAGAAATGGAGACCTTCCTACGCTGCTATCATTGATAGTGTCAAGACACTAGAAACTCGGCTATTGTGTTTACACAGGTTGTAATATGGGGGAGATACCTTATGTAACCTCAGAAACCACTATCTGTAATCAAAATTGCAAACATCAGTCAAGCACAGAAGAAAGTTCTTTATTTAAGACTGTGGAAGAAATAGTTGACTGAACATATATCTTAGCACTGATGCTGCTATAGACAGAAAAAAATTGTTCTCCCTCAAGCGAAGAAAAATAGGACTTATCTCTGAAAATATCTACTACATATATCCCTTCATTATGTTTCATTTTTAAAAGTTCAGTAGAAAGTTTGAGTGTGCTTTCTGCTTTTTATTCTTTTTTTTTTTGAGTTTAGTATAGTTTTTCATTTCTTTTTCTTCTAATTAGGAGAGTCTTCTCCTCCCTTCCATTATGTCTTTGAAAGAACTAAAAAAAGGCCTGTTTATTTCTGTTGTGCTAATCCTTTTTTCATATGGTGGAGCACAATGCCTAAAATGATGAGAGCGTCTGCATGTGGTCTCTGAATATATTTACTTTGACAAGCTCTCAAGAGACGAAACTGGGAAATTACCATATTATACTTTCTTATCTGTGACGAGTTTCCAATTCCAGCCCTCTTTTGCACCCAGCATCAGCTCTTCATTCCCAATGGCAAAACTTCATCAGTTATGTTTATGTGTTTTGTAATGAACAAAATGTTCTGTTTTTGCTTCCCTAGGGCTCTTGTTTGTGGGAAAGGTACAATCACAAAACTGTGGTCTGGGAGGGGTGCAAGGGCACCTTGAATGAAGATCTGAGAACCTCTTCCTGCTTGGCTATGTTATTTTAGATACAGGAGAAAATGATTTGTTTCAAAGGATGTTCTTGGAGGAAAAAAAATTAAAATCCAAGCCTGAAAGCAGAAGGCCCCTGTTGGGTTGCATCTTCTTGCACCTTGGACAGAGGCTAAGGGCTCAGCCTTGCAAAATACTGTCTCCACTGTACTCCACTATTGATTTGCAAATCAATTTGTGGTCATCCAGGGTGAGTGGGCAAATAGGGGGCCATGGTGTTATCTTTCCTTGTCTTCTTTTCCTTTCTTAGGTCATTGTGTATCTGAGATTTTGCATGGATGACATAAGGTTTTTCATTGTCTATGAAGAGTACAATATTTCCATCATGTAACAGACTTTCTGTCTATCCACTCTTATCTTCAGCCAGAGGTTTCATCCATGTCCTAGAAACAGTAAAGAACAGCAAGTATGCCCAAGTTCCAGTCAGCCATTTCAAACCATGGTGGCTAAGCTAATGGTATGTCCTCTACTGTCTGCCACTTTGCCATAAAAGAAACAGCTCGTAGCAGACAGGCTAAGAGCATTGGAAATCCTGTGGAATAGCCAGTTGCAGTGACACAAGTTAGTAACTTGGATGTCTATCCAACCTTATCCTCTGCTGGAAGAATTCAACTCCTCCTTTGGTCTCCTGTTTCAGTGGAAATAGGGAACGGAGATCCACGTGTCGAAAGGGTATTGAGAAACCGTGAAAGCACCTGAGAATGGTCACATAGGAATTAGAGCTTCTGCCCACCAAAAAAGTGGTGGGATCAATAGTCCAACTGAGGCTCATTTACACCAATGAATGCAGCATAGGCAACAGAGAGGATGAGCTGAAAGACAGTGTGAAGCTGGAAATTATATACTTGCCATCAAGGAAACATGGAAAGTGACCTATTGCACCACTTGGATGCGCACAATTCTATGGGGCCAGATGAGATCCACCCACGGGTGCTGAGGGAACTGGCAGAAGGGCTCACCCAGCCTCTTTCCATCATTTATCAACAGTGCTGGCTAAGCAGGGAGGTACCAGTCGACTGGAGGTTAGCCAATGTGACTGGAGGTTAGCAAATGGTCGACAGCCAGCTGAAGATGAGCTAGCAGTGTGCCCAGGTGGCCAAGACCAAGAGCATCCTGGCTTGTATGAGCAATAGTGTGACCAGCAGGAGTAAGGAAGTGATTGCCCGCCTGTACTAGGCACTGGTGAGGCCACACTTTGAATACTGTCTTCAGTGTTGGGCCTCTCACTCAAGAGGGACATTGGAATGCTGGAGCATGTCCAAAGAATGACAGTAAAGCTGGTGAAGGGTCTAGAGAACAAGTTATATGAGGAGCTGTGCCAGGGAAGGTTTAGACTATACATTTGGAAGCATTTCTATACCGAGAGAGTGGTCAAACACTGGAATAGGCTTCTTAGAGAGGTGATCAACGTCCCAAGCCTGATAGTGTTTAAGAGGCATTTGGACAATGCCCTTAATAACATGCTACATCTTAATCAGCCCTGAATTAGTCGGGCAGTTGGACTAGATGACTATTGTAGGTCCCTTTTAACTGAAATTATTCTATTCTATTCTATTCTATTCTATTCTATTCTATTCTATTCTATTCTATTCTATTCTGTTCTATTCTATTCTATTCTATTCTATTCTATTCTATTCTACTCTGTTCTATTCTACTCTGTTCTATTCTACTCTGTTCTGTTCTGTCTTCCTCTTAACAATAATGTATATTGCAAAGTTTTTTATTTTCTCTTAGTGGAAGGAGACAGTATTAAGCCATAGTACAAAAACATAGTCAATTTGGTAAATATGTCACAGCTGAGCTTATGTGTAAACCTGCTTTCGAGGATAATTTCTGTACAGGAGTTTATGGAGCCACTTGTAGACAAAAACTTCAATCCTTTTAGCCCCATTCTAGTTTTTACAATCTCTCTTATTATGCAGAATTGAGGAAGATATAATAAATTTTTTACTTACTTTTATTGGTTTTGAATATCTGCCATTTAGATGGCTTAAGATGAAGATTATGTACCTCTCTAGATTCATATCAAATATCCGTAAGAATTGCAAAATAGATATCATGCATTTTAAGCAAGCTTAGCTATGAAACATATGTGAAAGGGTCTTCATGCATGAATTACAGTATTATGAAGAGGAGTCTTGTTACGGTCATTTGATATAGAGTGCTTCTTTGGCTAATGGTCAGGAATTCCTGGAGAATGCAGTTACAGCTTTCTCCTAGTGCTTCTAGTTATCAGCAAAAACCAGCTGAGGAGTTATTTTCTTGAGCCTTTTTTTCTGAACTGAAAAAGGTTTTATATAAAGTTTAACCAGAGAGAAGATCAGATGATTTTAACTGAACCAGACTCATAGTGCCTTTCATTGTTCCTTCAAAATTCCCGTTTCACTCTGCTGATTCTGAAACTAAATGCCTTGGCACCCTACTTCCAGGGACGGCTTCCATACAGCTTGCTATGGTTATGCTCAGATGCTTAGGCATTTACCTAATAAAGGTAAATGAGTAGGGATTAAATCTCTTAAAGATCTCAGACCAACATCTGAACTGTAGTTCAGGTTTAAAACGTTATTTAGGGACAACTTGGTGGGTAAGGAACTGGCTGGATGATTGTACTCAAGGTGTTGCAGTCAATGTCTTGGTGTCCAAGTGGAGAACAGTGATGGGTGGTGTGCCTTAGTGGTCAGTATTGAGACTGGTGTTGTTTAACATCTTTGTCAGTGATGTGGACAGTGGAATTGAGAGGGCACTCAGAAGGTTTGCCTACAGTACCAAACTGTGTGGTGTGGTTGACATGCAGGAGGGAAGGGATGCCATCCAGAGGGACCTTGGCAGCCTTGAGAGGTGGGACCGTCATATGGTTCAACAAAGGCCAAGTGCAAGGTCCTACTTGTGGGTTGGGGCAATCCCAAGCAGAAATACAGATTGGACAGAGAATGTATTGAGAGCAGCCCTGCAGAGAATGTGGGGGTGTTGGTGGATGAAAAGCTCAATATTAGCCAGCAATGTGCACTCACGGCCCTGAAAGCCGATCACATCCTGGGCTGCACCAAGGGAAGTGCGGCTGGCAGGTTGAGGCAGTTGATTCTCCTCCTCTGCTCTGCTGTTAGAGCACACCTGGAGTACTGTGTTCAGCTCTGGGGGTCCCAGTGTAAGAAAGACATGGATCTGCTTGAGCTGGTCCAGAGAAGGTTTGTGAAGATGATCAAAAGGCAGGAGCACCTCCCTTATGAGATCAGGCTGAAAGAGTTGGAGTTGTTTAGCCTGGAGAGGAGAAGGCTGTGGGGAGACCTTGTAGTGGCCTTCAAGTACTTAAAAGGGGCCTACAGGAAAGATGGGGGGGACTCCTTATCAGGGAATGTAGTGATAGGACAAGGCATAACGGTTTCAAAGTAAAAGCAGATAGATTTAGATTAGATATAAGGAAGAAATTCTTTACTGTGAGGGTGGTTGAGGCACTGGAACAGGTTTTTCAGAGAGGCTGTGAATGTCCCCTCCCTGGAAGTGTTCAAAGCCAGCTTGGCTGGAGCTTTGAACAACCTGTTCTAGTAAAAGGCATCTCTGCCCATGGCAGGGAGATTGGAACTAGATGATCTTCAAGGTTCCTTCCAACACAAACCATTTTATGATTCTATGATTCTGTGATTCTGTGATCTAGGGACTTTCCAAAGCACTTTGGCTAAGATACTAAAAAATGCACTTGCCTGAGTGTTGAAGGTGGGCATGTAAGACAGACAAAATTCTCCAGGAAAACTCTGTTCAAGCTGCTCATGCTCTTGTGAAGCTGTAGGTTGAGACAACTAAAGTTTCGCCAGAGAGTTAACTTAAATGACAGAAGTCCTATTACTGTGGATATTGAGATGTACTGCCGTTTAACTAAACAGTACATTTGCGTGCACATCTCTGGATAATGCTCCTTAGATAAGGAGTGCTCTGAGCTCCCTTCGCAGCTATCTGCTAGGCAGCCTGAACACATGTTAACGGCATTCACTTCTGCCCAAAGCTTGCAGGCTACTGGTGGTGCTGTTGACCGGCTTTTATGTAGCATCTATGCAGCTGGAGCATTTACTTAGGAGGCAGGAGACCGAATTTTACTGTTGGCCTCAGCTTGAGATGACTCTTAAAAAAGAGACTTGGCTCTCCAGTCAGTCACTTGTCGTAGGCTGAGCACAACCATGACTAAATTTCATTAAAATGTCCGAGTCATAGTTCATAAAAGTCAGAAGAGAAAACAGATGATCATGAGGCTGGGGAAAAAAATGCTAGGTTTCATTGATCTGAAAAATGAAAAGATAGCACAGGCATTAGCTGTTTGGGATTATACTTCCATCTGCAACCATAGTGAAACTTTGACCTTCCTCCTTTCTCCCTGATTGGTCACATTTGCAATCTTTCCAACTGCCACAGCCCCCAGATTTGTTTGGAAAACATGAACTTTTATGATGCTGCTGCTCACTAGCAGCTCCTCATCTTGACTGGCAGCAGCTGTAGTTCTTGGTCTTAATTTGCTTTTATCCCCATTTGATATCTCTGTCAGAGGAACACTAAGGTGGGAGCAGCCCTTGCTCCATGCTGTCCGTAGCTCTGATCCTACTGGTATTTTTCACTCCAGAGAATTTGTTACCCTCGTATGAAACTCACTGCCATTTTGCTTCTATATATAAACTTCAACGTTATGGTCTCAACTAGTCCATTAAATTAAGCTTAGTAACAAGAGCAATGGGAAACTTAAGCTTTTACTATATCAAATAAGCAATAAAAAGAGCATAAGGATTACCACACTGAATTAGACCTAAGACAATATCTCATTTGGGAAAAATAAAAGAGTTTTCAGTGAAAAGCACCAGCAGTGTTACAGTCAACTTCGGAATAACACATTGAACCAGAAACTTTCCTTGTAAAATCAGGAGGCATAACACTTCTTATCTAAAAGATAACCTCTTCTTATTTAATAAAGTTCCTCACTGACATCTATTTTACAATTGGGTAATTAGCTTTTTTCTTTTTTTTTTTTTTTTAAGGGGGTAATATTTTGCAGATTGAGTCAAATACCTCCCTGAGATCTGTCAATGATGAGAAGAACTGCTCTAGCTCCCCTCTTAAGAAGAGGAACCAAAGAACATATCCAAAATTGTCCTAAATATGGTGTCGAAGTGTGGAAAACACACAAAGGAGTACAAATAAAACAAACTGTACTTTTCACACAGGAAAATAGCCAGTTAAATTTATGCCACAGGATAAAAATAATTCTTTGTGTTGTGTAAGATGTGGAAATATTTTAACCTTGAGTGACATTGTATTTCTTTTGTCCTACAAGCAAATAGATGTATAATAAGTAACTATTAATTTTTACATTTGTTGTTTTAAAAGCAGAAAACAAACATAAAAATGAGTCGAATTGACTATTAAATGAACAGATACTTGCTTCAAGGGCAAAAACAATATAATACTGCTCAAAGTGGAGGTAATATTTTTCCTGAATGATGAAATAAATATCCATATCTTTAAGTGCTGTTTACATGTTTACAAGAACATAAGGAGCTGAAGTGACAGCACAAGATTTCTGAACACCTTTGTTCCTCTGTACTACAGGAAAGTGTATTTGACAGCAGTGTGAGTCTTCTGATACTGCCCCACCATTTTATGATGGACAGGAGAAGCCTCGCAAATGCATTCTCATTCCAGCTACTGAACTAAAAATGGTCATGGCTTTTAATCACTATCTGTTCACATGGATTCAAATTACAGGAATAGTGGCAAAAAGGTGTGGATTTATCATCAGTATTCTATCCTCTGTCACAAGGAATTAATGTGCAATATAAAACACAAATTTTAATGAAATCCTCTGGTTTGTATATATTTATTTCTATATGCTTGTTTCTTTAACAGAATGTGGAGATCTCTAATCTCTTCTCTCAAAAACGCAGGAAACAACTTCAAAAATGCAGACCATGCTCTGACATCCCATCTGTGTTTCAGAGTGTCACCGAAATCCTCATTAAGAAAGCAAATGCCATTGTAAATTGATCTACATGGTACTGTGCCACTACTGTAAGAAATCTAGAGAGGGAAACTGCTCTTCTAGTTTGTGAAACATCTTCAAGTCTTTGAATTATGATGGAAAAAGCAATGCCTTATTATTCTTAAATCCTTTCTCAAGTCACCCTCCGGATTAACTGCTTAATTCTCTTAGCCATGCAGCAGCTAAGCAGGTGGAGAGATGCAAATGCTGCAGCTTGGCAGCCACTCTATTTATTTGCTTCCTGTTCCTTTCCTCTCCGCTTTGTTCATCTTGTTTTGTTGCAACATATTGGCTTTTTAGGGAGTATGCTTTTTGTTAGGCATCAGCTTTTGTTAACTGAACTGTGCAGGTTCAGAAAACAGGGGCCTGATACTGTTTCTCTAAACTGCATGGGAATTCCTTGGGGGGTCTCCTAAGTAATGACTTGGCTAGATCCTGCTTAGCTAATGAATTATTTCCAGATTATGGCCCAATACATCTACCTCGTTGCTTCCTTATTCGTTTAAGGCTGTGCATAAGAGGCCATCAAGCATACTGAGAAGGCTGCAGTGGATCGCAGGTTCCAAGCTGTTCTGCTGGCAATCTCATTTCAGAGTGCACCCTGTGAAAAGTCTGAATCACTCTCTCTCTCTGACACCTGAAGTACTGGAGAAAGGAGCAACGTTCTTGTATCCTCGATGCACCCATTTGGCTGGAATCTGCCCCCCTTTGTGGTAAAACACATTTGAGGGTGTTTCACTCTTTTCTGGGGAGAGACCACACTGTGACACATTCAGTGTGTGTACTACTAGTGCTCATTTGTTCTCTCACAAATTATTTCCCCTTTCCTTTAAAGGCTTTGTAGTAAAAAAGGCAGAACATTAGAATGTAGTTAGAGTGAAAGATGATGTTAAACCCTTTCTTTCAATGGAAGCGTTTCCATTGGCTCTAATTATTAGTTCAAACACTAATGCACGGGTGTGTGTGGGGGGAACGATGAAAAGCAAAGCTATTCACAGATTTCACTTTAATATGCTATAGATTTCAATGGATATTACTACTCCTCTCTATAGATTTTTTTTCCCTTGAAAACCTTCACAGGCTTCACTTCAAATATATTTATGGTGGCCCCACTCCTGACCCCAAGCAGGTTAATCTGGTGATGCATATTATATAAAGTGATTACAGAAGGTAAAACCAGGCTAATAAGGTACAGTGTGTGGAGTTCTTTAGTGGCTTTGATGTGTATCTTTCAATTTTCAGTCTTGCCTGTAAAAAGCAATAAAATCCCCCTCAGTTCCAGCAGTGCTTGTACTCCGTTTCACATTGCCGTGTTATTCTAGGCTGACACGCATGGTACCTGTCTTGTTTCTCACAGGAATG
>NW_010395865.1:42101-74796 GCF_000710305.1 Buceros rhinoceros silvestris
AGGAATGCCCCTTTTGTCTTTTCAAAGTTATGACTACTTGAGACACTCCTACAAATTACTGTGCTGATTAAAAATCCTTGATGTTATAGTCTTTCAGCTTTCAAATGTGCTGTCAAACAATAGAACCAGAAATATGGGGCTACTGCAGCTATTTCGTATTAATGCTTCAAGTTCAAACAAAGTGTCAAGATGACTAAGTACAAGGGATTTTCAGAATGCTTTAATGTTGCCTCATTTCAAATCACTTCATAAGCAGCTTGGTAATGAGCTCGATAAATTCTACTAGAAAAAAAAATATGCTCGCTACCAAAAAAAAAAAGGAAAAAAAAAAGTAGGTTGCTATTTTATAATTAGCCCTCTGGGCTAGTGGGAAGGAGTCTTATTTCCTGTTGGAAATCCACTTTGTTAGTGCTGTGATATGGAGATGGCTAAATGAGTATGAAATACTGTAATTAAGTACATCACAAGCTGTTTGTCTTATCAGCAGTGTTTTTCTTTAAGGGATGGCTTTTTGACCACTGGTGTGTTACCACAATTTTTCTCTGCTTTTCCAGCTTAGTAGACAGAGGTCTACCAAACACTGCAGGGGTGAAGGATGTCAGAAAGACAGTAAACAAATATAACGGAAACCTAGTAGCTCTTTTTGATGAAGCAGGTATCTTTTCATTTGCTCTGAGTTGTTTATTCACCAGATGAAGCAAGTTTCTGAAACCTCCACTAGACCTCATGAGAGTGTGGTCCAAGGAGGTTTTGGGGCTGTGTGGTGGGTCTTTGCACGCCCTGCTGACCAGCCTGCCTTTGTTCATGAAGCAGAAAACCGTTTGGACTGTTGGAAAGATGAGCTGGTTTGTTATTGATGGGGAGCTGAGCCACTGGGCTTCCCCTTGTTCTCTGCTGTTATTTTAAAGGCTTCCTGTTACGATAATCTTCTGACCTCCTAGATTTCTTATATTAGCTTAATGAATTAGGATTGGTGTAGCCCATAAAAGCCTTGTCTGTAATGTTAGTGTGTTTCTTGCAAAAATCTCCTGAAATGTTTGCCTGGGGGATGCCTCCTACCTCTGTGGTTGGGTGAAGCGGTTGAGATTGCTTGTGTGGTTTACATGGACTTTACACAGCTCAGTTCTTCTAAGCATGGGCACCAATTTGTATGTGCATATGTCCCCGAACAACAGGTATTCCTTGTATTTTTCTGTATTTCCTCACAGTTTTCCTGATTTCACAGATATCGTGTTTATAATGGACAATAAAATATGGTGCTGAGAATCTCAAGCTTTTGCTAAATAACCTCTTAGCAAATTATGAGGCTCTGTTGGTGCATCATCGTGGCACAGCACTTGGACTAATTTGTACTTCTGAAAGGCATATCCCTTCATATCCCTGCCCACTGCTGAGCTGAACCATTTATTCAGGCTTATCTGATTTAGGGATGGCTCTCTGGCAGTGATGCCCTAACTATTGGGATGTTCTTCTCCATGTGATTTGTTCACTTTGTCTAATAGATTTGTGAGGCATGGCTTCCTGTTACAGGAGCTGTGCTCCCAGTTCCAAATTGCATCACATTTATCCATATGCCTACTCGTTTTACTCTTCACATTAATTTCAGCAAATTTGCTAACTAAAGAATTTAGGCTGATAAGAAGATTCCCACATTCACCCTTACAATACTTTTTACTCCTTTGGTAGCAGGTCAGTTTTAATTTGAAATCACAAGAGCAGTTTATAATTCACCAGTATGAGTTAATACTGCTGGGAGATTTGTTACTGTTTAATTCTTTCTTCTAAAACTTCTTTTATTGAGATTTTAGTTTAATACAGTATCTTCCAAAATATAGGTTACTCCTCCAATATGAACCTGAGTACTGAGAATCTATTTAGTATTTCTGCTACAGCTTCATCTTCCTTGGGGACTCTTTTTGCACCTTCATCACATCTGTCATCTTACTAACAGGCTTTCTGTTTTAAATATGTTTAAAGAAAATATTCATTATTTGTTTTATGACTCTACCATAAGCTTCCCATTATTTTTTCTTGACTGTTGTGTGATGGTTTTACATTTAATTTGCCAAATTTTATGCTGCTTTTTTTCCTTATTGTCCTCATTTAGACATGTCTTATTTTTTTAAACATTGTATTTCTATTTCTACTGTTTGCTTTTCTCATCTTTTTAATTCTTTATTAAAAATCTTTTTTTATTAGCAGTATGCTTACTTTAATCATCAAACCCAGTGCCTTTAAGCAGTTTCCACCCACATAAAGTATTTACCATCTTTATTTTCCTTTAAATTCTCTTAACGTGTTTAGTTATTTTTACAAACTCAGCTTTAGGTCTAAAGAGAGATATTACTGAAATGCATAAGTTCCTTAGCTTCTCATTTGTACAATGATACTGAATTAGAGTAAGTAACAGTTATTACTGAAGCATGGCCCTTGATTTACCTCTTCAAATAGGTTCTGCACAGTGCTCAGGTTAAATCAATAACAACTTCTTGTCTCCCTCCTCAACAATTCAGTCGCCTTTAGTGACCCAGGCTTTAGCACTCATTCAATAAGTTAATTGAAGGAATTAGATTTGTCGTTAGGCTTTTTGATCATGAACATAAGTTCTATTTGTTTTACCTCATACAATATTGTTGGTAAACAAATAATTCTTTACTTGCCTTTTTAATGGACTTTTTCCTCTGATATATTCATTGCAGCTGTTTTAGAATGGACCATTGCTCCCTGTAAACCAGCCTCATGCCTCTGGTAATTATCTGTTAAGTGATGCACTAGGGGAAAGTAAAGTTTACCGCACTATACTCCCCTGACCTCATAGTGACATACATTGTGGGAAAAAGCCTGTCCTGATGGCAGGTGATCCAATCCCGTGCCCTGAGGCATGAGATGTAGATTCTTGTCTTAGCTTTTTATAACAACGAATGCTGTAACTGCTTGTAAATTTATTCAACCCTTTTGACTTCAACCACAGTATTTGCTGATGACGTTCCGTGTCAGTAAATTTTATTGTTTGATTCTGAAATATGTGAAATAGTTTTTCTTTTATATTTGTTTTACTGCTTCCATGTTTACTGGAGTTTAATTGATTGACAGCCTATTCTTGATATGCTGCAGGGTAAAAAAAGTAAGTGAGGGTCAACCGTATCTATAATTCTCCTGCATACTTTGGGTAGTTCTCTCTCTCTGATTGGCCTTAACAGACTAAACCACTATGACTTTCTCAGGGCCCTGAGTGCACCACAGGCTCTAATTACCCTGAGTAGCCTGTAAGCATCTTTTCTGTAATCTTCCTTTACAAGCTCTCTTCTCCTCCTGCTCTCTATGTTATCCACAAAAATATCTTCATCTCCATTCTGAAGCATGATGTGGATTTCTATGAGGACCTGCACACTGATGTGGTGTATGCTGTACCCTGGCATTGCTGACAAGGTGCAGTTGCAGATCACATTCCTAGCACTGAGCACCATGAAAATCAAGGTCATCAATGGCATGAGTGCTGGTACTCTGTTCAGATTGCAGAAGCCATCCTGGCTTTCCTCTCCTTCTTCCAGCAGGTTTTGGTCAGCAAGCTGGAGTACAACAAATCTCAACCATAGCATGCTTACAGAGATAAATGGGTGTGGTTTGGTCAGAACAGTTAGAACCTCTTGGTGGTCAAATGAACGTGACAGATTTTTACCATCTCTGTTAATACAGTCCTTACTACCTCTACTGCTACATCCGTATCCACAAAACAATAAAGCAGGATTCAAGTGCCTAAACATAGGTGTTTCTTGCCATTGGCACTGCCTCCTATGCCTAGATGGGTGGAAGGTCCTTGAAACAGACTTGTGTCCTGGAAACCACATATGACACCCAAAGTTCTCTAAGATGACTTAAGGGACCTATGCATTAGTAACTTAATCCCACCAAAAAGTGAACTGACTACATGATTCTTGGTATGACTCTTTAGATCATAGTTTAGGCATCTGAAAATGAATTTTGTTTATGCTAGGTAGGACAGTCTTCATTCCCTTTATAGTCACTAGAGAAAAATAAGTATGTGCAGAAGCCACTTTTGAACTTGTTTAATGAATTAAAAGAGTTGCTCTAGTTGGTTACTTGTTCTTCCTCCCTGAACATAGTAGTCAAGAGGTGTTAGCTTATTATCCTTAAACAACTAATATTTGGACATCTTTAGAAAGATCTAGTAATCTAAACACAGGCTACTAATGTGACTTCAAATGAGCTAGTATTTATGTTACCTTTACAGAGCTGACAGAAATGACCTACGGTGTATCCTTGATCTTTTGGAGTAACGTCTGGAAGCTGGGAGAGGTATGCCATGGTGTGTGAAATGACACCAGATGGCTTTTTAGGCAACTGTATCCCATATTGGAGAGAGGTGCAGCTCCAGATTAAGGCACAACAGTTAGGTATTTAAACACAGGGGTGTGTTGGGTTTGTGTCTAGCAGGGTTTTGGTAGCAGAGAAGGGCGATACTGGCATGGCTCCTGTAAGAAGCTTTGAGAAGCTCCCCTGGCTCCAAGTCAGACCTGCCTCTGGCCAAGGGCAAGCCAACCAGTGCCCCTTCAATGACATTGAAGAGGGGAAAATACTGTTGAGGGAGTTCTTTGTTTTCAAGGTTCTTTCAGGACAAGAGTTAACGAACACAAACAGGAACACAGGATGTTCCATCTGAACATAAAAAACCCCTTTATTTTGAGGGTGACAGAACAGTGGAACAGGCTGACCAAAGAGTTTGTGAAGTCTTCTTCTCTGGAGATACTAAAAATCTGTCTGGATGTTGTTCTGTGCAACCTGCTCTAGGTGAACCTGCCTTAGCAGAATGGTTGGACTAGCTGATCCTCAGAGGTCCCTTCCAAACCCTACCATTCTGTGAATCTGTGAATCTGTGATTCTTTTGTTTGGAAGAGGAATGGGATGTGAAAGACACAACCATGCAGATGCCCAAGTCAGTGAGGATGGAGAGGTGGGGAGCCACACCAGAGCAGCTCTTCTCCTTTGGCCCATGGTGAGATGACAGGCTAAGCTTCTGCAACTCTTAGAGATCAATGGCGAGGCAGAATCCTGCCTGCAGCCTGTGGAATACTCATGCTGAAGCAGGTGACTGCTCCCTAAGAAGGCCGTGACTCTGAGGGAAGCCTGTGGTGGAGCAGTCCATCACTGGGAGGATTGCAGAGACCCATGCTGGTAGGAGAAGTTCTCTCAGGAGACCGTCTCCTGCGGGAGGGACACCATGTGGCAGCAGAGGAGGACTGTAAGTTTTTCCCCCTAGCTGGAAGAAGCAGCAGGAACAACATGGGCCTGTCTGACCACAATCTCCATTCCCTGCCCCACTACACCGTTGAGGGGAAGGAGGTAGAGAACTGGGAGCAGAGTTGAGCCTGGGAAGAGAGGAGGGGTGGGGGAAAGATGTATTTAAGATCTGGTTGTATTTTGTAATTAGTAAATCAGTGGTGGTTTTGTTGCTTCAGTTAAATTGATTTTATTTCCCTAAGTCTAATCTGCCTTTGCCCATGACCATAACTGGTGAGTGAGCTCTCCCTGTCCTTTGTCTTGGCACTTAAACCTTTTGTTTTATTTTCTCCTCTCCATCCCACCGGAGTGGTGGGTAAGCGAGTCGTTGTGTGGGCTCAAACTACAAGAAGAGGTCTTCAGGCAATCCCAGATACCTGTAGTCAAATCAGTTTTGTCACTGAAACCCAGAGTGCAATTCAGGTGAAGTAAGCACCTCAAGTGAAATCTGGTAGCCTAAACAAGACTCTTACAACATTTTAATGTCACGATCCGTACCATGACTTTTATTACACTTGAAGGCAGAAGCCATAAGTTCACACACTGAGCTAATACAGTGAGGCATGGCAGCAAGTTCTCCTTTGCTAGGAGAATTTTAAAATTTGAAGGTGCAACCGCAACTTTGTGTGGTGTGGATGATAAGGAATCCAGAACTCATGAGAAGGTTTCTGTATTTTTTATGATGAAATTGTGCAAATATTCGTATACCATCACTCAGTATCACATATAATTAATTTAGTTACTTCATGAAAATCCCCTCAAATATATGCTCCTGTTAGTCAGCTAGTTGCTGTGATGTTACAGACTACTATCCTTTTTGAGGGTATATTACTATTTTTTTTTTTTTTTTAAATTGGGTCATTTATATACTCAGAATCCTTTTGAATATGATACGTTTTAGATTATGAATATGAATTAGCTTATGCCTATGTAGTTTATGACTCATTCCACCTTCACATTTTCTCGGTTTGATTACCGCGTTGATGACAGTTTATTTACCTAAATACTTATACACTAGCAGCTTAAACTTTTCCTATTTTAAGGAAAAGTAACTCAGAAAATAAGTAACTTTGCTATTCCCTACCATGGTGCTTGTCCCAGTTTTGCTGTGTGAAACCATAAAAAGCGGGACCTTTATCCATTGTATGTACACATTTTTATTTTTAATTTCTTTGTAGTCTGCAAGGGATTTTAAAGCTGTTTGAAGAATTTTGGGAAACTGAGGTCTAACTGTAGAGATAGTAAAATCCCACTTCTAATTGAAGTATGAGGTCTATGAGGGCTTAAATTGCAGCTAGTGACATTTAGGAGACAGGTAGAAGCAGTAAGGGTACTTGATTACAGAAATACACTACCTAAGGCATGTTGTGGAATTTCTTTAATGCAAGGCTTGAACAAAAGGTTAGACAAATGTTTGTGTGGAGTACTTCAGCTATAATTTACTCACTTTTTTGCAAGGAGATGGATTAAATCACTCTTCAGTATCTTTTCCAGTCTTATTTTCTTTCAGCGTCTATGAAAAAAATTGCTTATTTACTTTGCCTAAGGGGAGGTTGCCAATTAGTTTAGAAATAAGAAAAAAAAAATAGAAATTTTAGACTGAGAAGATCAGTAAAAGGTGTAACAAGCTGTAACTTTATCTTAAAAGTGTGTTTACACATTGAGCATATAAACCATGATTTATGTTACTTCTGAATTTAGGCTCGGGATGATGGTTTTAAAATATTAGTACAGACTACAAGGAAGAAGAAAATTCTGTAATCAATGAGAACAAGTACACTATGAACATATCCAACACCAACATTTTATGGCTGTTCTGTGAGTAGCCAAAACAACTCTTCTCAAAATCCATGATACTGTATAAGCCAGATTCTGTCGTCCTTGCTATCGTAGTTAAGAACCACATGTACTCTATACCATAAATACTATTCACAGCAAATGACTTCTTGTTATTGTCAGCATTGCCAGCTGGACATATGCTGTAGAATATTACCCTGGTTCATTTGAAGAAACAGTTAACTCCTATTAAACTAATCACTTACTGATATCTAAATCTGAATTGGTGTACCCGAAGGTACACGATGATTCTCTTTTGCAAGAAAAGAGGCAATCTGTGAATTCGTTCCACTGCACACAGTTGAGCTAGAGTTATACCACCTAAGCATCTGCCCTCTGGTAATCCCTGCTATCAAAGTAAATCAGAAAGTTCAAGTCCCATTTTAGGCAATAATGACTCTACTGAGAAAGTGAAATTCCAAAGGAATAAGGTTTTCTTGAGAAAACTCTGGCTCTAACATTGGAAGCTTTACTCCGTGTGTCAAAAGTGAAACTATAACTATAGAGGAAAAAAAGATACTGCTCTGTTTAATGTCACTTAATTCACAACTAGCACTCCAGGTCTAAATCATTACACATTTAATAGCATATGCATTGGTATATGCATTGACATAATTCTGCTATAAAGGTCAACACACACTGAGGTTAGATTATTCTGTTCTGCAAATGGTAAAGCTATGGATACTGCTGTGATATATCCAAGCAGAATGATCTTTCTTAAAGATATCCTTGGTATTATCACTGTATCAATAAAAATGGTAAAGAAGTATCTGAGAGCATGAACTCAGGAAAAAAAAAAGCGAATGTAATAGGAAATATACATTAAGAGCCATACCAGCAATAATAGACACTTTTAACAACCAAAGTCCCTTACTCCTTTACTTGCTCTTTTAAAGTCCTTTCCTTTGCCAATCAGCTTTACTTTAGTTTTATTTAGATTGAACTTCAGCTAATTCACATCATCCATGCAATTTTATCACCTGTCAAACACTATAAAGCAGAGAAATTTATTTACACGTTTAATGAAAAGCAGATGAAACCTTGAAGATATTTTTAATAGTATTAATATTTCCAGCTGAACTGCTCTTTTTTGTTTTTTTATCCCCTTTCTGTTTTTATATGCCTGTCAGTCTGTCTGTTTATCTGCCTATTCTCTGGGGAGGTGTTTGTATAAGCATGGTAGCTGCAAGTTTAACAGGGCAGGTGATAACCTGGCAATCTGCAAAGCTATGCATACCAGTATATAGTGGGCTGTGGAACACCTGCTTATTACACCAGGAGCAGGGACCAAAGAGAGAGGATTCCTCAGCCACTTCTGTAAGGCCCCACTGTCACTCATGTTACTGCATAGCTAATGGTATCAGTGGTTGTTGACAAATGTAAAAATTTCAGCTCCACATTCTCTTCAAGAATGACTCTATGAACTGTAGGTTATGGTTCACTTTTCATTGTTAAGGTACTTTGCTGAAACTGCTGTACAACAGGAAGAGAAATTCATAGTTAAAGTGGAAGTATTCTCTCTTAACTTGTCCATTTTGTGACTTCTCTTCCAAAACACATGCCAGCTACTACAAAAGAAACGAACAAACAACCCCCTTTTCCCTGTTCTTTACAGAAGCTTGATTTTATATGGATTTAGGAGTGAGTATCCAAAACTCTAAACTTTGTCACTATGTAAGTTCAACTGAGTGGAAAGGTATTTTAGTTTGTCTCCGCAGAGTTAGCTACTCTTTTCTGATACCTTCACTAATAAATTTCCTTCTCTGAACTATACAGACCATAACATTTGTTTGACTTCCAAGTACATTCATGTTGTGAGGACAAAGGCTTCTCTTAGCAACTATGTCTGACGCAGTGGTGAAGTTCTGGAACCCAATGCAAATTTTTGCAGTGAAAGTTCACAGAGAAATGGTGGATTTTAACATCTCTACCCCAAGAAATTTCATTTTATCTTAGCTCACCACAACAAGTTCCTCTGAGGTGAAAATGTAAAGAAATAGATGCCTGAACACAACCAGGGAGCAGTAACCTAATTCTTTTCACGAGAGCTCTCAATTTTCCTGTCAGCCTAATCTTCTGAGAAGAATCCTTTCCCCTAGAATAATTATAATCAATAATCTTATATGCTAGTAATATGACTTCTGCATCCTTTACCTGTCTGCCTTTGGGATTGGAACCATATTGCGCTTAGACTGCTAAAATTTTGTAAAATGTCATTATTTGACAGTTTAGCCATCTGCCCTCATCCAGATGCTACCTTCTCCTAGACTGATCTGTCACTAAATGAATGCAAAAAGCACAGCAGTTGCTGGAACCCATTTACTGCAAAGCAGTGTGCACTAGTGTTTGCTAACTCAGGGTTTTCCTCCAAATTATTGTGCATATTCATTGCTCTTCTGAATATTTTGTCTAATACGCTATTTGGAACAATTTTTTTAAAAATTTCATTGAGAGTTAGCAATTTTTGAGCCAATAATTCCAGTTTTTATGTAGAAAAGCTGCTGTCCTACCTCCTTCAGATGAATGCCATCCTGTCAATCCTGTCCCAAACTGTGAGAAATTATCAGTGGTTATTGTATAGAAGATCAAGAGCAGATCTAGAGAAGATGAGCAGGTTCTGCAGTATTTCAAAGCTTTTCTTCTTTCTTAAACATCCTCAGTTTTATCTATCTAGTCATGAGAACACCAGCTTTTCCTTCTGGACATTTTTTCACTTAAGAGGGTTGCCAGGTCACGTCTTTGAAACTTTTTGGTTTGTAAGTTTCTTTCTTTGGTACACTTTGTGGTATTTTCTTAAAAAAAAACCAAAACCAAACGTGTATATTAGCATTCTATTAAAAAAAACCCCAAAGCCAAAAAAGCAATTGAAACACTAGGTGTCTGATCAATTTTAAAGTAAAAGGAATCCTTTTGAGATGAATTAAGCATGCAGCCTTGAGACGTGAGAGGTCTTTCAACAGAGAGAGAAACATAGCTGTACAGTGGATAAAGGACAGAGGAACATATTTATTTCCTCTGTTCAGGCTCAGAGTTTCTTAATACATGGCAGCAGTCTGCAGGCTATGTGGAGGGTCATGGAGGCTATGAATAGAAGGTACATTTAGGGTTTAGGCTTTTATGTCAATAAGTAATTGCCTTAGAGATGTGGCTTGCAGGCAAAAGGATACAACTAATGGTCTTAGAAAAAAATCCTATTACTTTAATCGGGAACATAGAGGAAGGAATAAATCTCATTTTCATGTACTGTACTTAACTGGCGTTATTATTCACCAATGGAGGAAAGGCTTGAATTGTTGAAGAGGCTAATGGGATCATCTTTATGCTTAGGTGCTTTAGTAGTCCTCAGCACTGGAGCATGTGAGTGCCTCCCAAATATTTGGAAATAGAAGAAATAGCTCACATTTTTCTTGCCATCTAAAATTTAAAAGAGATAATGTGTATTATAAAAGGAGTTTTATGTGTCTGAGTAGGTGCCACTAATATGTACAAAAACTGTTGTATCCTCTCCCCCAGAAATCCATTAATTTTTGTTTGCTTTCCATGAAAAAAGAACTACACAAGAACCACCAATACATATGGAGAAAAATGAGGAACTGCTGGCTGAGGAAAGAGAAGGATTAAAGTACATTTTACCGGCAGCAAAATTAATTGAGATCTACAGTGTGAGAGTTCACATGGTCAGTTTTAGTCAGTGGACATTCCTGTGTTTATCCTAGCAATAGCAGAAGATACTAAAAATAAGATATCAATATTGGAAGGAGAAGTTATCACTAGTGGGAGAGGTGCACTGGATATGACCTTTAAGTAAATTAATATAAAGTAGATTTATTTTTTCTGCCTCTCTGGTAAAGCATTGCACTAACATTATGGGGCACTAAAAAAGATAAGTTTTAGTTGTGGACATGTTGGCTGGCACGTTGCCCACATGGAAAGAAGTGTTCAACTTACTCTGTTGTATTTCCACAGTTGTTTCTTAGAGAACTAAAATACAGCTAATTTTCATAATCTTCTACTCTGCTGTTGTTTATTAATATTTAATAGTATTAATTGCTTTCTCATTCACTAGTATATATTCACCTTGAGAGAAATCTCAGTGGTATATGGAATGAGCATAAACTGAAACAGAATGATCCATTGTCCTTTTCTTAACTCAAGTCTCCTCACACATCCTTCTGGCACCTCATACCTTTACTCTTCACGTAAAGATCATAACTACGCTGTTGTATGTTGCATAATATTCACTCCTGGGTTAGAGGCTATGTCTCAGGCTGTGGGTCAACAGGGAAGAGAAGGCCAAAATATATTGTCCTCAGTTCCCGTTGCCTAGTGTGGCCAAAGAGGGTATTACTGAATTACTTGGTGACTTTGAGAGGAGGCAAATTGTAAGTCAAATCCACTGTCGCTATAATTCCCCAGCCTTGCCAGTCTACAAGCCCAATGGGTGGTGGTGATTAAACATTGATTATAGAAAATTAAACAATCCTTTGCCACGAACTGCTGCCATTCCAAGTATAACTTCCATAGGGAATGCAATATACGCTGCTGCCCACCCCTGGATAGCTACTCTAGATGGGAAAGACATTTTTGATGATTCCCCTAAGGGACAAGGACTAATTTTAGTTTGTCTTCACTTGGCAGGGAACGCAGTATACTTTTAACTGACATCCACAGGGCTATAAACATTCCCCCACAATTGCACACAATGCTCTGGCCAAACTCCTTGATACTGTAGAGGGGTCAACAAGCATCCACATCTATCAACACACAGATGACATCTTAATCAGTGGAGATAATAAAGAACAAGTGGGACAAATGGCCAATGGCATCTGGGACTTGCTAACTAAAAATGGGCTGGATGTTTCACTGTCCAAATGCCAGTGTCCCAGAGAAGAGCAATGGCAATGTCCAATGATACTTTGTTCACCACAGGGAAATGGCAAATCCCAAGCAGCAAAACAGTTACAGCCCTTACTAGGCACACTGGAGAAAACACGTAGCAGGCTTTTTAGTAATTGCCCAACCACTTTTCAAAGAGTTGAGGAAAAACAGGGAATAGGACCGAAACTTTATGGCAGACAGAAGAAGATCTCACTATCCTAAAGAACACCTCATGACAGACTCTTCCACTTTTTTGACTCTGTAAGTGAAGTAGTTGTTTTAAGGAACTGCTGCATGATTTGCATAGCAGGAGGCAGAGGCAACAGAAAGACAGTCATGAGGAGTAGGCAGAAGCAGAAGATACTGCTGAGCTGCATTTTACGTGACAGTGCTGATTTCTCAGCTTTGTTATAGATTAAGCATCGGAATCCATAAGCCGTATTGCATAAATGGGTTGTGAGATGCTTCTGAGAAAAAAATGCAGCTGGGAGGCAGCAGAGAGGATGAAGAAAATGAAGTACAACTACCTAGCTGTGCACGAATAACTGTGGTGTATGGATAAAGTGTGATGTTAAAGGGTCCTATTAAAACATTCCCTTGCAGCACATTTTCATGTGCATTTTTGCTAGAAAGTAAGAGCAGCTTGTTAATTATGAACATCCATGTTAGTCAAAGTTTATATTTCATGCTCTTTTTTTTGAGCAAAGCTTATCCTTTGTGACAAAGTGTCCCATTTCTAGCTCTAAAAATTTCCTCAGGCTTTGGGACATGAAACTTCCCTGTTGTGCTCCTATTTTTTCTCTCCTCACCTTTCATCACCCGCCATTCAGTCTTTCACTGCTTCCTACTCATACGTCAGCACTGCCATCAGCAGGCTTTCCATGGTCATCTGTGGTTTTATTCTTCTCCTTCAGTTTTTTTATTTATTTACTACATTGTAGCTGCATGATCTGGGCTTTTTTCTCTATTGTGACCTCTTTGCCTACTCCCTCATGTTTTGAACCCCTTTAATACATTGTACAGAAGTTCAGACTTTTTAGTAGGACTTTGTTGTCTCTGTCCTTAGGTGACCTTCAGTTCCCAGTTATCCATGTAAGATTTACGTTGTTTCTAGACTGTTCCTTGGAGCTGCAGATCACAGCTTTGCAATTTCTCAGCTGAAGTATCCCCATCTCTAAGGGTTCAATTTGTTTCCACTGAACAAAGCATTAGATTGGGGACCTGGAGTGAAGTAAACAGATATTGGGTTAGTATCACAAACCAACAGTTTCTAACACTTCAGGGAAAATGTAGCCATAGTAGCCCAAACTCACTTTTAAGTCTGATTAATAATAAAGTGGTGGCTCCATTTAATGAAGAATTCAATATGTAATGAGGGCATAGTTCTACAAATAGCTCTGAGATACAGAGCTCAATGTATTAAGTCAGCTATATCTCTCCATGTGTACAGTGGGGAATATGTGTCTTCCTACAGCAAGCTGATTTTATTGAAAAGTAGGGGAAAGTTTTACAAACTTTTTCTTTAATTTATAAAGAGTCTTTCTCCAGGAAAAAGAAACCTTCCTCTTGGTAGTTGAGCTTCAATTAATGAGTGGAAATAGACATATAAAACTGAGTGTAAGAAATCAAAATGTGTTGTCTAAACTACAGAGCAACATTTAATCTCCAATGCCTGCTCTTGGTGTAGAAAATGACAATATTTGAGGGAAAAAAGAGGATCTCTTAAAATTATTTCTTCACTTTCCACATTTTCGGCTGTGATAAGGACTATCCACCAGCTATCAACTTCTTTCTTTTAAGTCTGTTGCAACAGCCCTGCTGGGAGTCTGTTACGCAGGTAACAATAGCTGGAGCCTCTGAATAGTTCAGAGGCTTCTGGGCAAACTTTTTTTCTCCTGACAAATTCTTCATCGCTGCATTATGAAGGGTAACATGATCCTGATACAGCAGCTTTATGTTTTTTCAGGCAGAGGTGTTTCTCCTAGGTGTTTTTACTGTTTATTACCCCTTTTTGCTACCCGAAAGATAAGAAAAAATAAATCTCTTGAACTAAAATCAGCCCTTGAAATTGCTGGTTTCAACTACTAGATGTGGTAGGGATATCCTGTAGTCCTTAGGCTGCGCAGCCTGAAATTTTTCAGACTGGTTTCTGGAGTCACTCTATGCTACATCATTTAGCACAATATTGATCTTGCAAATGCTGTAGGCTGTTTTAATCCTTCCAAAGTGAAATCATTGCATCCCACTGTAACTCATAGAGCAGGCATTTGTAGTATTTTTGGCGGCTGCTTCTGTCATTGTTCCCTTCTTCAATTGCTTTTTCTGATCTTTGTATGATGTTAGTGAACACTGTGTTCTTATATTTCTGGATTACAGAGGGGCTGTGTGACAATGAGGGGCTTCTGGATAACATTAGCCCATCAGTCTTTTGCCTCTTCTTCATCAGTGCAGGCTAAATAGCCTGGCTTCCCTCAGACATTGCTTTCGCTTCAGATGTCTCATTCTTGTCCCTAAAATGCTCATGTGTGAGATGTGTAGAGATATGACCATTTCCAGTAACAGAAACATACTTGTGTTTAGTGTCCACACTAAACAAACGTGGACACGTAAGCATTTTGGTACACTTGGTACTGCTCACCTGAGGCAGTGGTTTTGAGCAATCCACTGGAGCCTACGTGGCAGACTTACGTGCCAATAATTGCAGGTTGGAATTAATTTCACCCAACTTGACTATTTAAATGGTTAATTGTGTAAGGCTTAAACTCATAAACTTAGCATCCCTTGTCTGGCCAATAAACAGGCATATGGAAACCACAATTACTCTCACTCTAGGAGACAGATAGAACAAGCTGCTCTCTGGAGATACCTTACAGACTGAAGTGGCTGGCTGAGATTCTGAAGACCAACTTATACGTATCAAAAGCTAAGAATCACCCATAGGAACTAAAGTTTCCTTGAAGTCAGTGGAATTTAGTTTCTGATGGTGAAATCTCAATCGACATAAAAATTGGAGTCTGAAGGAAAAAAGCCTATTGACATTACTGAGGCCAGGTTTTGAGTCTAAGAGCCCAACGATGTTCCTGCAGCACAAACAAAGGCGCAGATACAGATGTCAGTGTAACTTTCTTGTTCTACTGGTAGCAGTGTGTTAGTAATGGCCTGAAACTTAGAATCATAAAATCATAGATTCATAGAATTTTTTAGGTTGAAAAGGACCTTTCAGGTCATTGACTCCAGCTGTTAGTCTGACACTGCTAAGTCTACCACTAAACCATGTCCCTAAGCAGGCTGCAAAATCCTCCTGCAAAGCTGTGGTAAGTTTTAGGTGTTAGCCTGCCCTGAACTCTTGTACTGCTTTAACAAGAGTAGCTCACTCAAGGAAATACTTACGGCGATCACCCTACAGACCACCCTTCCCACACACTTCTAAGAGCAATGAGATTTCCAATCCTGGGAAGACAGACAAGAGATGGCGTGTCCCTATTTTGTATGAGGTTTGTGGTATTCAGTTTATCAGTTTATGTAAAGTGCTACAGAACATGTAGATACCTAGAAAGAGAAGCACTGTTTGGTATTTTTTTTCAGAGTGTTAGTTTTGTAGGGGATGCAAATCTATGTGTATTGATTGACACCCAGGGTCATGAAGCGAACTAGGGGCGTCCTTCTTTAGATTCCCAGATGAAACCTGAGGATGCTCCAGCAGGTGACTAGGAGAAACAAATGATAAATTTCACTTCATGTTGCTGGAAGGTAATGGCCTATATAGTAGCTAGTACAATCAGTGCTTATAGGAAGGGATAAATTATGAGAATCTAATCAGATATTAAAAAAAAAAAAAGGATGAGATATTGCCTTGATGAAACTTGCATCTCTAAAAATGTTTAAGTGTAAATTAATTTTATGGTATTTTTTTAATAAAAAATAAAAGTTTTCTATTTTATCTTAAAGTTTCTGGCTTTATTTGCTGTAGTTTTTAAAATATTAAAAGAAGTTTTTTTTTCCTGTAACTCAGAAAAACTGAAGGTTCATTGCCTTACACTACTGACCCTGAGAAACTCGAAGTAGTTCTCTGAAAAAAGAAATAAAAATGAGAATATCTCTTGCAGATCTTCTCTTTGCTTCTATTGCTTGAATTCAAAATTTAGGCAGTTAATTTAGGCATGTGGAATCTATAGGTCCTCCATCATTATGATGACATAAAAGCTTTTTCCATTACTTACAGCTGACCAAGAGGTTGCAACATATTCTTTCAGATGTGGGATGAACCATGCATGAGTTTGTACAAGTAGATTACTGTAGACTGCTCTTCTTTACGGCAAGTTATTATAAGAATTTGCTTTAGCAATTTGCTATAATGCTTTTGTAGCATAACAGGGACGGTAGAGAGGTGTGTAACCCTCATTGTGTAGAACTGTTTGTGCATCAATCAGCAAGAATCACAGAATCATAGAATCATTTAAATTGGAAAAGACCTTTAAGGTCATCAAGTCCAACCCAACACTGCCAAGTCTGCTGTTAAACTACGTTGTTCAGCACCACATTTATACGCCTTTTAAATATCTCCAGATGATGAATCAACCACTTCCCTGGGCAGCCTGTTCCAATACTTGACAACCATTTTGGTGAAAACAGTTTTCCTGATGTCCAAAGTAAATCTCCCCCAGCACAACTTGAGGCCATTTCCTCTTGTCCTATTGCTTGTTACTTGGGAGAAGAGACTAAAAGAAGGTCTGATAGAGGTGTTCAATAGATTATTTCCCAAATATCTGTTAAGGGAATTGTAGCTAAGGATGTGTAGACACAGAAATACCTAATACCTGTCAGAATTCCTAAAAATATTCTTGTTGTTGTCTGGTTGCACAATGGTTTAATTCCCCATGAAAGTCTGCATGACATATTTGCTACCCGAGTGAATAAAATGACAAATACTACCAGGGCTAGTAATAAATGAATTTGCCTTTTGGACGGTAATCTTTCATGCTAGCTCATATGCCAGTGCTTAAGGCAGACTATTTAAAACACACTTCAGTTAGTATGAGTCTGGCAACAACACACAAGTAAGAAAAATGAATCACAAGATTTTCTTTTTGGCATATGTCTCCTGTTCACCCATCTAGAAGCCATTTAACAGGTCACATCTTCAGGAATAAAAGGAATTTCATGGACTAGATCAGTTTTCGAAATATTAATCCATCCAGACATAGATAAAATAGTATATGCACATATATATAGTACAATGTGTAAGTATTATTTTCAGAGAACACTTTTGTGATTTTTATATATATGTGTGTGTGTTTGCATGTGTCTGTGTGTTTGTCTAGAATGCCTTTATATTTGAGTATAGATATATTTGATATATTAGTTTAATATAAATGATTTTGTATATATGCTTAAATAATGCCTGAAATGGCTTATTTTTTGCAATTCACTGAAATTTACAGACTCAAAGCTAAGTTTTGTTATAGTAATGCCGTTGTGTGGATTTAAACAGCTAAAAGTCTTGGAATCCTGAGGTAGCAGAAACCAGTGCCTCCCCACTGGAGTTCCCAGTCAGAGTCTGTCCACTGAAGTTCTGGTGTGAGGAATTTAGAATTAAGACAATTCTCCATTTTTTGAAAAATGGAATATCATGCTGGAAATTGAGAGCCTTGTTTGTTAAGTCATGGTATGGAATAGGTTACTCTCAAGAGGCTGTACAGTGATCTGTTGTCTGTGAGGGACACTTGGTTTAAATTTAGTTTGAAAAGGGGAATTGACTGAGCAACAGTTATACCAAAATGAAGAAATTTGGTAGCATATAACTGGCAAAAGGAAAATTAGTGTTTGGTTTTTTGGTAATACTCAAATACTTAAAGATATAATGAAAGCTTCATGAGATTTCCAAAGTCTAAAGCAAATTTGAAAATCCCGTTGGATTATAAAATCACAGTGTCCAATAAAGTGATCTGTTTGTGTAGGTCAGATGAATTACACTGAATATTTTTGCAATCTAGGCTTTTATTTGAATATAGTATCTTGACTAGCTCATCCCCAGTGAAGTAACAACCTTAGAAATTATCGCTAAACAGAATATTTTGTGTCTATTGACAATAAAAAAAAAATAATATGGGAGGAGAAACGAACAAATTTCGGTATCTTTTTAGAATTGTTTTCCAAAGTTTATTTTCTCAACAGTCTTTGTGGTCTTCTTTTTCTGGCCTGATCTTTATTTCCATTCTCTCTTTTATCCTTTATCTTTCTTCTCCCTTGATGGTATTTAGATGTCTTCTCCACTGCTCATTCGTGCAGCCAGATCTTTCTTCCACATACTCTTGTTTCCTTAAGTGTCTATTTTGCTTTTGAGGCATTTGTTCTACGCCACAACATTTCTGAAATTAACTCAGCTGTTCCCTACTAGATGATGCCAGTACTGGTCCTGAGAGAGAGAAAATCATATATACCACATATACTCGCTGTGTTATGACAAGCACAGTTGATGTCATAAGAGCATGAGGATTCAACCCATCCCCAAAAGGGAGAGGATGGGGGTGGGGGTGGAAGAGACCAAGAAAGAAATTTTATTTTTCTAACAAGCAATCATTAAGAAATCATTTTAAGACTCTGGCAATAATTTCCCAGTGGCTGGTTGTGTAGAAAAAAACCAAGCAAGAAATAATTTTTCATAGAAAATACCAAGTAATTCTACATGACAATATAAATCAAGCACTTGGGGTGCTGGGAGAGTACAAATTAAAGCTCACTCAGCCATTATGCTGTTAATCTCGACCAAAACCATCTAGAGATTCCTAAAGAAAGTTACTAATTTACTTTTTTGTTTCCAGTGTTTATGGAAGCACTGTACAGTTGAAATACAGTTTTGATTTTTCACCGAAGTGCATATGCAAAGTAAGCCTATACAAGCCATTTTATATTTCACAAACTTGGAAACAACTTCTCCTTACAGGATTTAAAAGGACATTGGGAGTATATAGGGCATGAACAATCAAAGTGTCCAACACTGCCTGACGTCAAGCACCCTACCACTCCCCACCAGAATGCAGGTTCCTAATCTCCTACGCTTCTAATTGTCTAAATTTGATGATGTGAATCTTCCCTTCTCCTTCCTTTACCAGTCGCCTGATTTTGCTATGATGATGATAAAACCTGAATTAATTAGAAGCACAGTCTTTGCAAGATTTCACATGGGATTCCTTATGCAAAATAAATTGCTTTGTGAATTGCAACATGTTCTATTAAGCACTTCTGTTTAGGTGTGCATTGTACAGAACTGCATTTAAAAAATATTTTCCTTTTAAGAAGCTATATACCTACTGCGGCAAACAGAAAATATATGTGTGCTTCCAATACACTGTTTTATCCATCTTACACGTTAGAGTTACTGATCACTCATTCTGTTCCCTTGTATTGCTTTGTGTTAAAAGAATAAAATTGGTAAAGTGACAAAGGCTTAAGGTACTGCTGGACTGCAAAACTACTTCTGTGGAACATGGTCCACTACTTTGAAACTATCTTGGGTTAGACTACCGTCTGTCAGTAGAGTACCAAATAACATACTGAATCCGTGAGAAATGCAGTGCGTGCTCTTCTATCTTGCTTCACAGGAAATAATAGAAATGGTTATAAAGCAGATTTTCTCAAGTCCTAGCAGAACCTTAGAAATTCTTATTACAGGGAGTTCCAGCTTCACAGTGGCTCCAGCTCTGATGCATTATGTTTCTGAGGTCCTATGATTGCTTTTGTGAAACAGTTAAATACGAAATAACAAAATAGTGTGCAGCCACATTTATAATGAATAACACTGGCAAAACAGTTATGAGCAGGTGCTGTTTTATAAAAGTTCTTTTTTATGTATTCATTTTTTCCCCTATATTTGCCCGTTGAACTGTCTGTAACCAACAGAGTGGAAAATAACTCTGTGAAAGCTTAGGTTCAGAAAAAAGGATCTGTAAGTCTTTTATAAAGTAGAAGAGCTTGCAAAGAGCATTATTTTTTGAAAAAATATTCTAGATTCCTGGAAGATGATGAAATTCCTAGATGTGTTTGCCACATACTAAACTTTCTGAGAGAATATCTTTTCATTTAGATGCTCAGCCTGTTCTCCGAGTATGTACCATACCAAAATTGTAAAAACTTATCACTGTTACTGACTTAGAATGGAATCTGTTTCTTTAGTCAAGTCAGTGTGCTTTCAGCAGTAATCTTCCTTCATGCACTTCCTACATGAAAAATGGTTTGTTCTGATATATTGTTCTTCAATTTCCATTTATGTTTGTCATTCTATAATCTATGTAAAAAAATTCTCTGGTAGAATTTTTTGTGGCATTTAAAGATTTTATACTTGTCAGTTTTAATAATTTCTCTCTCTTCTGTTTCATGGAATGAGGAGGTAGGTAATTTTTAATTCTCATTTCTTTCCTTCTAATCAAAGGATTTGTAGAGAGACAGGGAACTACTGAAGAGAGTCCAGCAGAGGGCTATAAAGATGATTATGGACTGGAGTATCTCTCTTATGAGAAAAGGCTGAGAGACCTGGGTCTGCTTAGCCTGGAGAAGACTGAGAGGGGAATTTATCAATGCTTATAAATGACTAAAGGACAGATGTCGAGAAGATGGAGCCAGACTCTTTTCAGTGGTGCCCAGTGACAGGACAAGGGGCAATGGAACAAAGTGGAACACAGGAAGTTCCATCTGAACATGAGAGAAGAGTTCTTTACTTTGAGGCCGACAGAGCACTGGAACAGTCTGTCGAAAGGGATTGTGGAGTCTCCTCCTCTGGAGAGGTTCAAAACCCACCTGGACGTGATCCTGCTCAACCACTTTAGCAGAGGGTTTGACCTAGATAATCCCCAGGGGTCTCTTCTGACCCCTACCATCCTCTGATTCTGTGATTCCGTAAACTTGCAGTCTCACAGTGTTGAAACCGAAGATTTTCTCGGTAAAGGTTACCACTACTTTCGCTGACAGACATCTGCTTTTGTGGTCACTGAATTTGACACAGAACCTTGGTTGGTTAGAAAAAAGTCTAAGTTTGCTTACAAAGCAAGTAACAGTATTTCTCAAAGTTTTTAAGAAAAAAAAGTCAAATGTTTGTGAAGCTGGTTCATTAAATGTGTACACATATAGAAAAGATCTTTGTCACTTTGCCTCCAAAAATACCTTTTTGTCCATATTGTATGAGTCGAAGATCAGAAACCTCTACTGTTAGATGTAAACAGCAGTTTTACCTAGATGTTTGGGTGGGCTTTTCCAGGAAACAATTTATCTCAAGTATCTTATGAATCTCCTTCTGGAATTATCTCTATCATTTCTGTGGGCTAGTGAGGAAGAAAGGTTAACCCAGTCACCTAGCTTTTCAGTTGTATAAACAACTGAAGTGGAAGTGACTCCTACTCAGTATGTTTCATGGTGAGTAAGGGAAGAAGAAAGAATCATCCTGGGGTATTTTGTCTCTTTAATAATTCTGTTGAAAATGTCATTGTTCCTGTGATCCATGATTATCAAAGGCTTTTTCTATGAGCAAGAAATGAACTGAGAAATGTTATTCAATGGGAATAATGCAATTGTACAAAGGATACTGTGTACTAATAAAAAAAGGTGTTATTCTACACGTACAAATATTTTTCGTTAATCCAAGACACTGATAATGAAAAAAGAGATTTGCAGGTAAGTAGAAATATCATTTACACCCACATTAAATCTCCCTCATCCTTCCACAGCAATGTAAAGGCTCTTAGTGTAAATGAGAAGTAAGCTTCAAAGAGCTTTTCATCTAATGATTGTGAAGTAATTCATACTGCATTACTACTACTGCCATTAACAATGAGAAGTCAGATACCAGCTGCCTCCCATCACCAGAAGCCGACGGACTTTAGGACCCAGCACAGCATCGACAGGCACCGCCTGTGGTGACTGTTAAAAGTTAAAAAGCAAAAGTTAATCTGGCTTCTTCTCCTGCTTTTCTATCTCTCACCCCTTTTCAATATCTTTTTACTTTGACAACAATAACAAAAAGTTAACCTGTTGAAACCAACATATGATCTTGTTTGCATCTTAATCCACAGTGGATCGTGACAGGGTCATACCAAGCAAGCTTTTAACTCCTCTATCGTTAGGTGCCTGGTCTAAATTCATGCAAGTACCTGTACAAAAGGAACTACAAACTTACCTTCTACCTGTCCTAAAACCCCACGTGCTTACACTTCTTTTAGTCCTAATGCCTTCAAATCCACTAGTTTACTTGAGAAATCATGGTATTAGATTTATAAGTGCAAAATAGGATAGGTGATTCAAAATTAAGATTATTTCAGCCATGGTTTCATGTCACAGTGACCCTGTAGAAATGGAAGGTCTTTTAGAAAGATTCTGTCATTAAATGTTATAAAAATAGGTTGTTTTCCTCTGACATGAAGGAGGGAAGGCAACTTTATTGAAAGCTTTTTTTTCTGTATTTGGAGGTGAGTGTGTTTTGAATTTGGGTTTTTTTTTTTGGGGGGGGGGGGGTTGTTTATTTCTGTTTGTTTGTTTTCTGAGAAGTTTAATGGGCTCTGCAAAACAGGAAATAAGAAGAAAACAAAGATAACAGTTGTGTGCACTCCCTGAACACAGTAGGAGAAGTGGATGAGGTGGGCTGCATGGCTGACAAAAGGGAAGGAAGGGGTAAAAAATTCATGTCTTTGAACATGAATATATCTCTTCAGATATTTGTATGTAAGAAGCAGAGGGTGTCAGGGAATGAGGCAACTTTCATATACAGTTATTTTAAAAAATAATTTTAGTTGGCTTAAATAGTAATGGTAAAGTAAGTTGTATATAATAGTGGGAGAAGGTACATGTTACAGGGTGTGGAAGACAGAGTAGAAGAGGTTCATCTGTTTTCTTCCATGTGGTTAGACTTACAGTAACCATCATGCAGTTAAACTGTCATGATCTGGGAACATAGGCTATATTTGATTTCTCTCTCCAGGCTTCCTTGAAGTTGCACATTTCACAAATTTGAGAACTGAGCTCTACCTGTTTAGGAAAGAAATGGAGTTCTTGGAAATCAGACACTATAATCCTTTAAACTTTTAAAAAAGAACAAACCAAGGAAACATGATGATCACATACCTCTAGTTATGCAGTGGTGAGAGTAGTCTGCAGTATCTCAACAGTGGGACTTTCTGGACCTTCCATTAGTAAATTCAGCAAATCTGAAACCTTGAAACATGAAATTAAATATATACCTGCACACCTAATTCAAACGGGAAGTTTGCTTGCCTGAAATTCAGGAAATGGACTGATTTTCTGAGTTTGGTTTAAAGGAAGAAAGTGAGTCTCTCAGAGCACAAAGCCTGTCCAGTTATTATGGAATGTACGAATGTGTATTTCTCTCTACTTCTGTAGAAGGTTGTACACTTTATAAACATAAAAAGCAGCAAAAACATGGACATTGTTTTCCTTCGTCCCACGTCTTATATTAAGCAGAGGTTTATATAATCATTCTTTTCCACTGCCCCAAATAATGCTTCATTTTGACTGCAAATTAGAACAGTTCTTGCTGGGGATGTTGCCAGTAATTCACAGAAGACAGTGCACTTCATCAGTGTATGGTCCACTTTCCTTGCCCAAGGAAGTGCAGCCCCTTGTGCTGACGTGAGCAGAGCAGGAATTTGAATCTGAGCTCTCTATGCCCCAGATTAATGCTCTAAGTCTTTTCTCTCAAGTGAGAATGCTTCCCTGAATATTATGATGTATGTCTGTCTTTCTTTTATTTTGTAGAAATGAAGACTTTTTCACCTAATGTGAAATCCTAACAATGTGATCCTATGATTATTATTAGGATCATTACTGGTGTCCTGGGTTCAACATGGAGGAACCGGATGCTCCCATGTTGTCCAGCTTTCTTCTTCCCAGAGAGCTGTGGTTGTCCCAGGCTTCCGGGAAGAAGGACTACGCCTCCGTGAGTGAAGTCATAAAAGGGGGCGTGCGAGAAGTCTCGACGCCATTTTGCCATCTTGCTTCTCCCCCTCTCTGCTCTATCTGCCCTCCTCTCTATGTCGTCCACGGCTCCTATCAGATATGCCATGGAGGACTCCTGTAGCTTATGCCCTCGGACTGGAGAGACTGTTATCACGGAGAGAAAGACACGTCCAAGACCTGCTAGGTCCCTGAAGCAGTAAAAGACTCCTTCTGCAAAATGGGTAGGACCTTCTCTGTTTTCTGCCGATTCCCGGCGGGGGTGGTCTAATGAACTGTCTTGCCCTGATGGATGAACCCAGCGGTTCCCCTTATTCCTGTGGCGGATGAAGAGCCCCTATGCGCAGCGGAATCTGAGATATTCCCCCTAAGACGCAACTGGCCAGCCCAGGGCGCAGATGTCTGTGTGTGGAAGTCTGGAAGCAGTATCCTTGGCCGAAGTTCCCTACAGCCACCCCAGAAGGAGAAGAGGTCTATTTGCAGACAGGTTTGCCTCCAGGAGCACCCATGATCGAGCTTTGCGCAGATGAACGGACAACTACGGGCGGACTTTTGCTTTCCCCCCCCCGCCCCGGCGTGGTGAGCAAGCGTGGGGTGAAGCTTGTAAGTGGCGGCTTTCCCCCCCCCGCCCCGGCGTGGTGAGCAAGTGTGGGGTGAAGCTTGTAAGTGGCGGGAATTAGCCCGATCGAGATGTATTCTCCCTCATCTCTTTCTCTCCCTTTCCCAGTCCGATTTTACCTTCAAGGGCATCTCTCTCATTAAACATTCCTATTTCTATCGCTTACCTGTAGCCTGTGTTATTTTCCTTAGCCCGAAAAGCCTGATGAGCTCACTAAAGCTCTTATCAGTACCTTTAATGAGCATCAAAAGTTTTCTGTGTGTTTTGGCAGGATTCCCAGCCAAAACCAGTCTGTCGCATCCTTTCGGTATGGGGGAATCAGCCCCCCTTCTCAAACCACGACACCTGGGATTCTTAGGATCAGCAGGTACTGAAGTATAGAAATTACTTTCTTTCCAGAGAACCTGAGTGTGATCAGTCACTACTTATACAAATAATTCCCACCTCTTTTTCATGAATTTTGATTCTGGTTTTCTTTGCAACCTCATTTAGTTAGTTTCCAAAGAGCTATTCCACGGTGCTTATATGTGGGGCCCCTCTTTTCTACAACAGTCATATTCCCAAGTAATAAACCCTTATGTTCTACACTTACATACATGAAATATCTCAAAGCACATAGTCATATATTGTTTGCCCAAGAGTAGTCATAAATTGTTTATTATGACTGGAGTGGAAAACCTATTGAACCTGATCATTAGGCTACATTCTTTTCTTTTGATATAAAAGGTCATTTTATTAAGTTAAATATTCTGCTAAAACATTCATGACCCATGAAATTTTATTTTCAAATAGCAAAATATGTACATTTATGTTACAGAAAACATTTTACATTTTAAGAATTTTGCCTGGTCTACTCTAGTCTCTACACCCAATTAGTGATCTGATCTGCATCTACTGAAGTAAATGACAATGTCTTGATTTGAGGTGAGCAGTTTAAGACCATTCCATAAAAGCTATGTTCTGCCCTGAGTGTTAAGAGTAAGAACAAATCTTCCCTTGTTTCTTCCTCACTGAAGATTTCCTGTTCTCCAGAGCAAGACTCATTACTCTTCTTTGGCTGCTGTGGTACTCATTCCTTGGCAAAGCTGCCAACTCTTTACTAAGCAGAAAAGAAGGGATGTATTACATATTTCTTCTGTCTCTAGCCATTGATAGCTCAAATGCTAACCAAGGAGGGTATAGATTGAACCTCTTACTAACAGGTGATGCTCTGGTGGGAGCATGTATAACATGATTACTCACTACCGTATTTTAATAGCATTTGGTTCTGTTGTGTATATAATGTAAAGCATCTGAATTTAACCTTTGAACTCTATGCAATGAGTACACTAGAAGTATACAATGTTACAATGTTCATGTATGAGGATTACATGGAAATGTTTCTTTAGTAATAGAGTAAACAGGCTTTGCAGAATTGTTTTCAAGAACTTATTACACGCATTACGCTGTAAACATAATGCATAATGACAAAGTCTGGCATATAAAACAGCAAGTTCAAGTCAGTGATTAACTGCTCAGACATTTTATTTCTTTAAATCCATTAACAGATGCTGAATTGCATGGCAAAATATGGCCGACAAAAATGTGAGTTCCACAAAAAAGCTGAATATAATCAATGCTATCCCAAGGACTAACAGATTAATTTATTTTGGCTGGGCTTTGAAAAGGAGCTGTGATTAATTTTTTTTCAGTCACGTTGAAACACTGACTTGTTTCATGATTCTTACTCCATTTAGCTGAGGTTTTCTCTGTAAAAATTTCAGTGGGATTCTTTTGGAATTATATATGACATCCAAATTAATACTGGAAGAGTTCATCACGATTAATGTCATTACAACAAATGCTAAAGGGATTAATAAGGATTTCCTACTTGTTGTGAAGTGTAGAAGCCCTCGGGGCTTTGCCATCGAAGAACACTGGGGTGGCCTCATCTTCTCAGATCTTTTGGATTAGAGATACTAAATAGAAAAGTCTGTAAACTGCTACAAGATTTACATTCTCCTTTCCGTTATAAATGACACTGCTAACTTTACTGCACTTCTGGGGTCCATTTAATTTAGCAGTTGCTTCAGAAAGCACTTAATAAAAAACATTTATTGAATTAATTGTGATATTTCTAATACACTATGCATTTATAAGCTTGTCACCACCTGTAAACTCCCAGTTGCCTTATAAAGCCCAAACTGGAACATTTTATTTAGCATTAAAGTCAAAATTCCAGTAGCCCTATTGCTCTCATCTCATCGTGTAGCACTCTGCAGATGTGGCAAGAGTGAAGTTTGCTGTGATTTGATTTGTGCCTTCCTTACAGTTGCCTCTTATAAATGGAGACCAAACATCCAAATCTCTCACACTTAACACTGCCTGGTTTTGACATTGCAGCTATTTGATATAAAGGCTACTGAATTATAAAACTCTTGGGAAGAAACAGCCTATGGCTAAGCTTTTTAAGTAGTTACAACCTTTATTTTGACAAGGGTCCAAAGTGATATCCACATGGTATAAACAACTGTGTAGGAAATAGATAAACCAGAGACAAGAAAAAAATGCCCTCAAGAGTTTGATGATCTTTCTGAGAGAAAATCTATAATTTGTTTCTGAAGAAGAATGAGAAACTCATTCATGTGTGTACATGGGGAAGAGCCAACATTAAGCTACTTTTTAAATCATTCCTATGTGGTTGGAGAGGACTCCTCTTTGTAAAAGTACCGTTCTATTCTGGTAGTCTGCACTACACAGTTGTGAATGCAACAGGGCTGCAAAGGATCCTTTCAGCATAGAATCACAGAATCACAAAATAGTTTTGGTTGGAAGAGACCTTTAAGATCTTCAAGTCCAAAATTTAATCTAGCACTGAGATGTCACTACTAGGCCATGTCCCTCAGCACCACATCTACATGTCTTTTAAATAATTCCAGGGATGGTAACTCCACCACTTGCTTCCCTGGGCAGCCTGTTCCAATGTGTGACAACCTCTTTGGTGAAGAAATTTTTCCTCATATCCAACCTAAACCTTCCCTGGTGCAACTTGAGGCCATTCCCTCTTGTCTTATTGCTTGTTACTTGGGAAAAGTCACTTGCCTCACTACAACGTCCTTTCAGGTGTTGTAGAGACTGATAAGCTCTCTCCTGAGCCTCCTTTTCTCCAGGCTAAACAACTCCAGTTCCTTCAGTTGCTCCACATAAGACTTGTTCTTTAGACCCATCACCAGCTTCACTGCCCTTCTTTGGACATGCTCAAGCACCTCAATGTCCTTCTTGAGTGAGAGGCCCAGCACTGAAACATTCCAGGTAGACAACATCCACAGTCATTCCCTCACTCACTAAGTGGGTCACCTTGTCGTAGAAGTAGATCAGGCTGGTTAATCAGGACCTGCCTTTCATAAATCCATGATTGCTGGGCCTGATCACCTGGTTGTCCTGTATGTGCCAAGTGATGGCACTCAGGATGATCTGATCCATAACCTCGGTCGGAGTGACAGGCCTGTAGTTCCCTGGGTCCTCCTTCTGGCCCTTCTTTTAGATGGGCATCACATTTGTTAACCTCCAGTCAACTGGTACCTCCCTGCTTAGCCAGAACTGCTGATAAATGATGGAAAATGTCTTGCTGAGCCTTTTGGTCAGCTCCCTCAGTACCCTTGGGTGAATCCCATCTGGTCCCATAGACTTGTGTGCATCCAAGGGGTGCAATAGGTAACCGACCATTTCCTTATGAATTATGCAGGCTTTATTCTGCTCCCTGTCCTTGTCTTCCAGGTCAAGCGGTTGGACACTAAGAGAACAACTGGTCTTACTATTAAAGACTGAGGAGGAGAATGCATTCAGTGTCTCAGCCTTTTCCTTTCACTGCTAATGTATTTATAGAAACATTTTTAATTGTCTTTTGTGGCTGTAGCCAGATAAAATTCTAGTTGGGCTTTGGCCCTTCTGATTTTCTCCCTACATAACCTCACAGCACCCTTATAGTCCTCCTGTGTTGGCTACCCTTTTTTCCAAAGGTCATAAATTCTCCTTTTCTTCCTAATCTGCAGCCAAAGTTTTCTGTTTAGCCTGGCCAGTCTTCTATCCTGACAGCTTGTCTTATGGCACACCAGGATGGCTTGTTCCTGTGCCTTAAATATTTCCCTTTTTAAAGAACATTCAGCCTTCCTGGGCTCTTCTGCCTTTCAGGGCTGCCTCCCAAGGGAGTCTGTCAATCAGTATCCTGAACAGGTCAAAGCCTGTTCTCCAGAAGTCCAAGGTGGCAGTTCTACTGACCTGCCTCTTTACTTCCTCAGGAATTGAAAATTGCCATTCCATGATCACTGTGTTCAAGGTGGCCTCCAACCTTCACATCACCCACAAGTCTTTCTCTGTTTGCAAAAACCACATCTAGCAGGCTAGTTGGCTCCCTCACCAGCTGTGTCAGGAATATGTCAGCTGTGTATAGAATATTTCATCTGCATCCTCATCCTGTGTGGGTGGTCTATGACAGGCTCTTCTCTCTGTCTTGTTGGCCTTCCCCCTAATTTGTACCCATAAACACCCAAACCTATTGTCATCACTAAGTCCTAGACAGTCAAAACAGTCCCTGACATCCAGGGCTACCCCAACCACCTCTTCTTTCTTCCCTATACTTTCTGAAAAGTCTAAAGCCATCCATTACTGCCTATAGTCTCATCCTAGCTTCCTTTTGTTTGGTATCTAATCTAGCTTATCTAATGTAGCTTGTTTAAACTCCCTCTGATACATGAACAGGTCCATAGACAGTAATTGTTAGAGATTTTAAAGATCAATGGAATAAATAACTTTTTGGACACTTTTCTCTTTCATCATTGTTGACACAGGAAATCTAGAGGACTTTCTTAGGCTACAGACTTAGAGATGGTATTCAGCTACATAGATGCCTCACAATTGACACCTGAAATGCCCTAGGATACGAGACATGCACAACTGGAGACCAGGCAGCGTATTCTAGGACAATTAAATGTCCATCCTTTTGTAAACGAATCCTGTCCTTAAATTTTAGATACCTACATTGTGACAGCATAAATCCTACCCTGTCATGACAGAAATTATATTAAAAAAATTATCACTATCAGAACAATTTTAAATAGTTCCCTCATTTCAAGCCTTTGTTTATGCCTTGCTTCAGCCATTGGTACAATGAAAGAATTAATTCTGTGCAAGGATTTTCCCCAAGTCCTGTTTTTACATGAGTAACCTTGTTAAGAGCCTTAAAATCGTAATATTCTGTTGAAAAACTAATGTTCACTATGAATGGAACTAATGCTCAATATTTATGGGAGAAAATTCTGAAGTCCTAAAAGGAAAATATGATCATCCAACCATATAAAAACAATGTGGGTCAAAATATGTTCTTTTGAACTGTTCTGCGCTACCAGGAAAAAGGGCTCAATTAATATTTCTGAATGAGGCTTTCCTGTGCTTAATTTCTGTTATTTCTGTTGGCCTAGCCTTGGCCACTCCAAGATCTTCCTCAAGTTTTATGTTTCTAGGGTAAAGCTGTAGTAAAAGACACTTGCATTGCTTTTACCACATAGAAATAGCAGTCCCTTGCAGTATCGTATTTATCTTAATGTGGTACTACAGTTTGTATAGCAGCTCCACACAAAACAGGTGGAAATGGCAAATCTAGTGGCCTGAACTGTTCATTCTTCCTAGAAAAGTACACTTGAGATGACACAATAAATTCCTTCATAGTCCCAGGAGCCAAGAAATAAGAATTATGACATATGAAGAACAAATATGGTCTTTATAGCATTGTAAATGCACCATAAATTATATGACTTTTAGTATGAGGTTGTTTCAGTCTATAAGCAGTATTTTATCCTACAGCTATGAATGATGCCTGACATTTTGTTACCTGACTATTTGTCTGAAAATAAAATTACTTGCAAATAAAATCAGATTTTTAAATGTCGTTGCTGGATCCTACACAGCACAGAAGTTTTTGCACAGGGCTCAACTTCAAAGTAAAGAAACATACAACAAGCAACCGGTCTTATTAATGGACTGATTATTGCGATGGTTAACTTAGTGTATGAGTTAAAATAAGAGCTGGAATTCTGCATAAAATCACATATTTGGGTAAGATGAGCAACAAAATTCATGGGAAGAAGGAGGATAAACTTCTAGCTTTGAAACATAGGAGAAGATTTCCTCTGGGGACCTGGTGGAAAAATTTCAGAACAAACCCACAAAAACACAGGGTACCAGATCAATTCTGTTTTCAGAGGTTAATGGGAAAGTGTTAGTTGATTTAGTATCCTTTACAGAGGGAATATAACAGTAAGAGCTGGTAGCTCATCCGTCAAGATTATCTACACTTGAATAGTAGGCAATACCTCTGGATATTGTAGAAGGGAATAGCGTGAGCAGGCTGGAATATGGTCAGTGGTATAGGGGGTTGTAAAGTAAGTGTGACTCAGATGTCACAAAATATTATTTGGCCCTGGTTGTGTGACAAATAACAGTTTGTTTTAATATTTGGAGTCAGCATCCTGATACATTGGAATGCATAGTTTCTGTTACATGAGCAATGCTCCATCACCAACAAACAGAAATGAAACATCAAATATTTGTGTGGAGCCTTATTTGCCAGAATTGCAGACGTGTTGCTAATGCAAGCAACTAATTTATCAACCATCCAGGTACTGGACTCACGTAGTACAGTGCTAAGAATCTGCACAATTAACTTAGGCATCGTAAGTTAAAGGATATTCAGTTGATGAAAGCAATACTTTCATTCAAAATTTTTTCCTTGTATTGCAGCAACAGTTTGGGGGATTTTGGTTTTTGTTTTGTTTTGTTTTTTGTTTTTTAATAATCTAAATTACCTTCACCGTTCAAATCTATGAGCTCTGCTTCTTGGAGGGAAAAAACAGCTTGCCTGGGGCAATGGATGGATCAGCCAATCATTGCTAAAGGCAGTAACAGTAGTGTTTACAACAGTATAGTTGTGCATTACTGGCATAATACTAATTAGTATAGCACCCATACCTGTGGATGTACCGGCAGAGCCTCGTGACAAACTCACATTCAGGAACGGAAATATGAGAGAAGAAAGCTTGCAGGGTATGTATGAATAAAATACAATTCTTTTGTTGTTGTTAAAGAAAAGATTGCTGATATGAAGAAGTAGAGGAAAAAACTACATGCACTAGAAATATGTGTTCCTAAATTAGTGGATGAGCATCTTTCCAACACAAATGCAGTTTCTGGAAGATAACTTAATAGTGATTTGATATTTTTCCTCTCCTGAAATGGGTGCTGGGTGTTTCTCTAAAAGTTCATTTGGTGACTTGGTCCAAAAACAAAGAGACACCACACTAGCAGCACAAATATTAATCCTGTTCAGTGTTCAGTGATTTTGAGCAATGAATACATTCACATCACTGGTGCAAGTTTTGTTCATGGGGACAGCTCATAAAAAGCTTATTGAGCTATTAACACTTGCTCCAAGTTCAGCTTAGTTCAAGAAGATAGATAATGCATTGGGGGATTTTAGTCTCCTGAACACCATTGAGAACACAAGCAAATGAGGAGGAAGAATAGCAGAACAGAAGATGGTGAATGGTCATAACGCTCAGGTTGAAGAGAGGAACAGGAAAGGAACTGAAGCAGAAAATTAAATGGTCTGATACTGACTTTGAATAATAGCTATGGGTCACCCTGAATCTTACTGTACTGCAAATGCATACACAATAACCCCCCCCACTGTGATCAATTTCGTTAAGGTGCAAGGCATTTTCTTTGTCTCTTTCTCTCCCTTTTCATATATGAATATACATCCATCGGTCAGTAAGGAAAACCTAACCACTTAAAAGATGTTTCCAGAGTAAAATTCCCTTTAAATATTTTGGAAGATTTGGGCATTTCCTTCTTACATTAACTCTTTCTGAAAAGTTGGTCCTCCTGTAAGTCTTTCACACATCAGAATCAAATTATTATTGCCTTTTGTTCAGGTTTGGCTGCCTGGGTCTGGCTATCAGAGGTAGCCTCATGGGAAATCAGACTTGCTGAGATATTTGTTAGCACTGCCAGTTACCACTCCAGAGGGAGGCACTTTTTTCTGCTTTCATTAACTCTTTTTCTCTTTTCCTGCTG
>NW_010395865.1:74896-77317 GCF_000710305.1 Buceros rhinoceros silvestris
CCACTCTTTCAAACCCACAATCATTGTATTCCCACAGTGAGCTGAGGCAGCAAAACACCCAAGCCATGGATTTTGAATTGTAAAAATTATAGCTGGAAGAGATCAATTAGGTTATCCTACTAGCATTGCAAGATTATATCCTACACTACAGTTTTCTACTGTTTTGTTCAGCCTAATTTTAAAAGCCTCAAGGGATGGGGCCTCTGAACTTCCTCTAGAAGACTTTTCAACAGTTTAATATTGCTTACTGTCAATAGGATGATTTATTATTTTCTTTTGCATCTACATATTCCTCTGCATAATGCATTTCCACGACCCTTAGGTTACATGTTTTTGAAAATATTTGAAATCAAATATTCTGCCCTGATGGTGTCTCAACTGTGTATATGATTTTCTGTTCAGCATAAATAATAGACATTTATTATGGAACACATAAAACTTTTAGCCTTTTCCTATTCTTTCACATACTTACCTGTTGAAAGGATACTAAGAAAAGACCCTTCTAAGGGATTTCTTAATTAAACAATTCTTAGCCTAGAAAATGTAAGGAGTCTTGAAACTGGACAATCACATAAAAAAAAAAAGAAACCTTTCCTAGAGAAAACCACCTCACTATATTCAGCAGCTTCTTTGTTTATATCTTCTTTGTTTACCTCACCACTTATTGTTAGCATCTGGTTTGCCTTGTCCTTGATCTGTCCTTGACAAAGCCACCACTTATGTTTCTTTGGTCAGTCTGTAAGTCTTCTTCACTCTCTTCCTTTTCTACTATCCACTCTCACTGACAGTGATTTCCAGTCTAGAGTATCATTTATATCAGCTTCGATGCTCTGGTATCAGAGGTAACAGCTCAGCTATTGGTAGTAATTACACCTTCACCCTTCCCATATTTCACTACTGTACCTTAAAACTTTCTGTTCTGTACCTAACAAAATCACATAGATTCACCTATTGATAATGTTTTTCCGACTTTCCTCCTACTTCATATCTAGTTCCTTCCATGAACACTTGTATTTCACAAATCTCTTGTGAACTTTCAATGCTTCTCCATATCACCATCCTCTTTCTCTTTTTTTTTTTTTTTTGTTGTTTTCTGTTTCCTTTCCTTTCTTCTGCACTGTTGGTCAGCGCTGTTCTTTTCCTCACATAATGACCTTTGAACTATTCTGTTTTCTCTTCTTTTTGACTAGCAAAGGCCCACGTCCAAGCAGTCTTCTCTTAATTACTGCAGGTATAGCTCCCCCACACTCATAGAGCTCCATTTTTTTTTTTTTTTTTGCAGATTTTATACAGTAGCTATATACCTTGTCTTAGAGAATATTTTTCATCTACAGGTATTAATTTTAAATTCCTTGATGTGCTGCTCTCAGGCCTTGCCAATGAGGTCCTGCCCAAAGCTCATCATGCACTTCCAGATTTTATTAGAATTTCCTTATTGGAAAGACCATCTTCACTCTTACTCTTGTTTTCTTCATTTGTCACTGTGTACACCTGAAAAATGGAAAACTTTAAAAAAAACATTTCCATAGGGTTTTCCTTAATCTTTCCTAAGCAATTTGTCATGCCCAGTGTCGTACTCATGACTGGATTTGGTTTACAAATACAGGCAGAGGTATGATCATGTACGCGTTAACAGGGAATCAACACAACAGGAAGAAACAATAGAAGAACCTGAAAAGTTTGTAAAGGATAACAATTAGGTGGGTATAAGCTATTCAGAAAAATATTTTGAATTTAAGAAAATATTTGGATGAAGTGAAATAAGAACATGCTTCATTTTTATAAAATGTGCAAGAAATGCACGATTTCTGCTGCAAAAGTATCGTTGCTAGTACTTTGCATGTAATTATGTGTACAACAAAACAAAAGCCTTTTTACATCTATTTCTAAGTCAAAGCCCTAAAACAGATGATTCTTTACCTCTTTACCTCTTGTGCGAGTATGTCAAAAGGAAAAGCAGGCCTCAACTTAGTAAATCCAGCAAACCATTCAGAACTTTCATATGTTCAGCTGAAGAGTTTGACTGAAACATTCTTATGAGATTCATTAAATCATCACTCCAGTTTGGTTTTTTTTATAAAATACTATAATTTTTGCATTTGTGTCAAAACACTAAACCAATCAAAACAAGCCAAAAAAATTAAAGAAAAAAAACGTGTCAGTTGTTTTCATAATTCTAGGCATTAATGTTTGCCTTAAAAAAGCTTTTCTTCAGAGAAAGAAATGGTTTTAATAAAAAACTCTTTCAGCTATATCTAAACCAGATATCTGTCTATCCAGAGCAATCAGAAAGTACTTTGTACTGGATTTAATTTCATGCTAACACTGCTACTGGTTTATGTTACTTCAATATTATGCTCAGAAATAGCATCTTTTAATTTTAATTTTTTTATTCCAATGGCAAGATAAGGACGTGGAAAG
>NW_010395865.1:77421-80020 GCF_000710305.1 Buceros rhinoceros silvestris
AAGGAGGTTGAAAGAGTGAAAACGAGAATGGCCTCAGAGACAGGCATGCTTTGTCATTAGTCACTGGCAAAATCCATCAGTAATATGGTATCATGAGAGGGAAATGCTGAAAGACTAAGAATTTTACTGGAACATTTAAGTATGATATTGAAGTAAGAATTGGAGCAATGCCCCTAAAGAAAACTAACGCTTACTTTGTTAGTTGCTGTGAAACAGGGAAATGTAGACAGGGAACAATCACTGACCTTCTTTTTTGCCCCCAGGGGCTCCTTCCACTAACCCGCCTGACTTTTAGAATTTACAGCTTGATAAAATTACAGGCTTGTGAACATTTCACTGGGCTGAAGAGCAGGACAGTAGGAGCTCATTTCCACTCTCCTCCCAGACCTGTGGCAGACACAGAGACTACTGCTTTCTGATTCCCTCCTGCTCCTTCTCAGAGCAAGGTCAGGTCCTCACAGGCTGGAAGGAATCAGCTGGAGAGGAAAGAAAAGAGCAAGCAGCAGAGAAGTAGTTAAGTATCAGCAGTTTTTCAAAGGAAGAGATGATAGCAATCCAACCACCCTCCTCCTCCTGTTTTTCAACAGCTCAGTCATGAAGGCAGAACCTAATGGAGTCTTTGAACTAATTCAGTTTCTGTAATTTAACATGGCTCATTGACTTGTGCCTGGGGGATTTTCAGTGGTTTCTCATCCAAGTACTAAGCAAGCCCTTGAGTACTGCACTTCAAGAAAAGATCAGGTACATTGAGATGCTATGACTGAATATACCACAGTCTTCTGGTTTTTTCCTTTGAAAATCATTTGTGAGAAGGCTAAGGAATAGTGGCATCACAAGGATAGAATCCCTTCATTGACAGGATAACGAGAGCATTTCCAAGAGCTCTGAAAAATATTATGCTTCTTAGCTGAATGCTTAAGCAATAACACACCATGGAAAGACAGTAAATTAAAGGTTATTTTCCCTAAGTCATGAAAAAGTGAACATGAGTTAGTCAAAGCAAGTGAAATATCCAAGGCCACATGAAGAACCAGTGTCAGAATTCAGGGCATCTTCACCTTTGCTGCTGAGTCAGCGGCTCAGGCTATACTAGGCTAATTAGTGTTTTTCTAATTCCAGCACTGTACAACTGCTTGAGTTCATTTTTATCAAAGGGCATGAAGCATAGTGATAAATGATCAATAATTTAACAGGTATATGAGATTATGATATTTTGGTTCAGTGATGACCCTAGAGTTATAGAACATCTACAAGCACAACAGAAGTTATATACAGTATGATATATTATTATTATACTAAATTATTATATCCATTCCAGTTTTTCTGGATTTTCCAGCAGGACATTATTTATGGTGAAATAAAACTGATTTGTCTTTTTGAACAATGTATTTTCTCACTTTAAAATTTTAAAGGCACAAGTAACGGACAGGCTTGCAGTTTATCCCAACTGATCAGTTCTCGTTAACAATTTTGTGCTTCCGTGTGTGTGTCATCAGTGGTGAACGCAATAGTTAGGTTTCATAACAAGCAAGAAGGGCCAACTGCTCTCTGCTTTCTGGGCTAAATTCATGCATTTTATGGCAGCTGGGTAGAGGGGTGACATTTTTCAGAGACATCATCTTAGGTTTTCTTCTTTCACCAGAAAGCATAATGCAAATTAACAAATGACTTCAGTTCTGCTTGACAATTCGCATTATGAAATTAACGACCAAACTGGAGTACCTTTTTCCAATAGCAGAGAAGGAACCAGTCAAGGTAAAAATGCTCTAAAAGAGCAGGCAAAATGAAGCATATAGAAGGTAACCATGTCCTTGCTGTTAGCAATAGTGAGGATGTTTGGTAGCCAGCCAAACAATTCAGTTTCAACGTCAGTGCCTTTCAGCTTGTGTAAAGCAATTTGTTGAAGGCATTAAGCTTTCTTTATTCAGTTGAAATGGACAATTCATTGACTGCTGGTCTTTTGAAGAGTTGAAGCAGACCAATTAGAAAATAATCTCTGAATCCCCCAAAAGTCTGAGCTGGTGTAATCAGAACTGGAAATCTGCATCATATTGACTCTTCACAGCTGAGTGAGAAAACAGCTGTATTGTGGTTCAGATTTGGGGGACTGTTGCTGCATGTTTGGTCACAGAACGCAGAGGATTTAATTCCTTGTCTGCAAATATTTTATGCTTTAAATAAATAATGGACACTGAACTGGGAAATACTTTAAGAGGTCCTACTCCACCAAGTGCAGTTTAGTTGCCTTCCAGTTCCCTTCCATGGGACCTTTTCTTCTTTAGGCTATTCTCCTCAGACTTGATCCAAAGCCTGTGGCAACTAATGAAAGTTTTTCTGCTGATTTAAATCATTACTGGACTGTACTCCATTTAATTTTTTTTGTTGTTGTTGTTACAGTGTTTTTCTTTGTAAAATACGTTCTGAAGGTTCTTCTGTTCTTTTTTCCCTTTCTTTTCCCCTTTCTTTTTTCCTTTCCCTTTCCCTTCCTTTTCCTTTTTTTTTGCTTTTTGCTTTCTCTCCTCCTTCTCCCTTCCCTTCCCTTCCCTTCCCTTCCCTTCCCTTCCCTTCCCTTCCCTTCCCTTCCCTTCCCTTCCCTTCC
>NW_010395865.1:80166-99196 GCF_000710305.1 Buceros rhinoceros silvestris
CCTCTTCCCTGCCCGTCCCTTCCCTCCCCTTCCCTTCCCTTCCCTTCCCTTCCCTTCCCTTCCCTTCCCCTCCCTTTTTCCCCTCCTCTCCCCCCCCTTTTTAGACCATTGACATTATCTTTCAGTTATTAACTCAATCAGCCTTTTCTCATTTTTCCAGCTCAAGCTCACAAAGAATCTATTCTCACAAGCTATTAACACAGCTCAACATCAGCAGGATGAAATTAATACTACTGGGAGGAGATGAACTCGGTAACTCCTGTGTCAATAGATATTTATTCTGCCAGAGCTTTTGTTTAACTCTCATACTGGAACTTTTTGTATTGATTGCATAAGCTTCCGAATGTCTAAATTAAATGATTCTCATGGTCTTTGATATAACTGATGTCTTCTTCTACTCTTGTTCGTTATTTTTTTAGTATGTTCGTTAATCAGCATTCCTTATCTATATTCACTGTGTGAAGCTGCTGTTTACAGTTTCCTTTGAACTTAACATCCTCTTAGTTGGAGACTTTATTTTTGAGACTTTATTTAGCATACAGTCATGGAAACTGTTGTTCAATTTCACTTCTAATGTAATCCCATTTCATATTATGTATATACAATATTATCTGCACTTCAGCAATAATTACCATGTATGCTAAAGTGCTGTGTTTGCTATCCTGTCTCTTTAAAAGAAAAGATTTTTTTTTCCTTGAAGAAGATTTGTCCATTGCTCAACCATTTGTAAGTGTCCCTAGAGATACTCTGTAGACGACTGGCAGGGTTTGTGTTTTTTGAGGATATTTCTGGTTTTTTGGAGGAGGCCTGAGTGAACTGTCATTGATATGAATCATTGCTGTGTTCATATTATTGAACTCCATATTTAATGGATGTTGCCAAAACTGAAGAAAAGATGGTGCCAAAGGAAATGGGCAGTTCTTTGTGAAGGAGTTTGAAATGAGAGGCAGCTGTTCAAGATACGGGGCAGATAGCCAAGGCCATAGAGAACGGAAAGTGCTGAGAGTTATCAGTATCAAATTGCAAAATCAATATCCTTTTACACCAGCTTCATGGGAATGACACCAAATGGTTCTTGATTTCTTAGCATCGTTTAAGTATCACTCAGCTGAAATGCCATGGGAAGCACATGACAGATGCAGGCTGTACCGAACAGAGGCAAGGCTTGGTTTTGGTTACCTTGGTGACCACAATACAGCCATCCTTCCGTAAGTGAGGAAAGCGGAAAAGACAAAAAACAATTGGGAGAGATGAAGAAAGGAAGGGTTGGATAGGGCTACTCAGGGCCATCTATGTGCATAGACAAAATACGTATTTGTTCCTCGAGTTAGCTGGAGACAGCACAGCAGTCATTGTCAGCTTCTTCTCTTTGCCAAATTCATATGGTACCTTCTGGGGGTGAAATACTAAAGGCTAGGGGAGGAACTAGTAGTCCTTCAACTGCGTACACACAAACATACACTGCCCCCTTCAACATTCCAGAAACAGAACTAGTAACCCCGTGTTTCTGAGGATTTTTCTGACTCTGTGTCCCAGTTCTACCACTGGCAAAAGGCTTGGTCAAACCTTTCTAGGTATTGAGCATAATAAAATTGAGTTTTAGCAAGATTTTTGAGAAGTTTTTAGTGACTTGTGATGCTTTGTGTTTCCTTTAAGAGATTAAATACAGAACAGAAGACTGAATTTGAATGGAAAGTCAGGAGGAAAACTAAGATGAACTCAATGAGGGAGCAGGACAGGGAATAAGAAAGAGCTGAAGATCAATAGAAAATTGAAACAAGATTGTCAAGAATCCTGTAATGCTAGTCAGGGCACATGAGCAAATTTTTTAATGATGGTTCACTAATTATTTTTTATTAATACTTACCCAACTGCTGGCATACGATTTGCAGGAATGAGGAGCCCTTTGTGCAAGTATGATGAATGTGATGGTGGCTATATACAGAGCTTATAAAGTGTGAAGCAATGTTTGGTCCTTCAAAAAATCATTTCTTCAGTGACTTAAATTGCCCACTTCAAATCTATGAATACTGTGGACTTTAATCTCACCAAGCCTTAGCATCTCAGCTGTGAAGAAAGGGTGCTATGAAAACAAATGCATGATAGAGATGAGTTACACAGAAAAGCTCATGAAGAAATTAATAATTCTGTCTTCTGAGCAGTGTTATGATTGTGTGCAATAAATAAGGCTTAGAGCTGCTCAGTGAAGAACAAGGAGAAAACAAAATACTGAACTGCTGCTCATTAAATGAGCACTCCCTTCTCTGCGTGCTGAATGAAGTAGAGGTCCTCTGGGAAAAAATGTATGCGACTATGTAATTAAAAAAATATGTCATTTTGTGTTCACATGAGGGAACCAGATTAAGGCAATTGGAATTCTGACATTATCTAATTCTGAGTGATTTCTATGCAGATTATTTTGCAGGCCTTTGAAACCAAAACTTTAGGCTGGTTTATGTCATCATACATTCTCCACAGGAACTTTTGCTCTCTTTCACTAATGTCAGCCAAACCTGGCAAAATTTCAAGGACATTAAAGGAGACATTCAGTTTGAGGTTAAGTATGTAAATGCAGGTGTCTTAGGATCGTAAGTATCTACAGAGAGTAAGAGTCTACGTTACCGATACAGTCAGTGGAGACTTAGGCTCAATTCAACTGCCTGCACAAAAATTCAGCACCGTTTGATATAAATTTATACATCCTGCATGGTTTCCCCCTGCCACTGCAGAAGAGTCTCTCACTGGTCCTGTGTCCAGTTTGCCTAACCCACATCGTGACCAACTGCATCTCAAAGAACAGTGGACACCTGACCATAGAATCATACTCCAAGGCAGTTCAGTTGATGAAACCCAGGGAGGGGGTCAGTGTCCCCAGGTGTAAATTTATCAGCTGTATCATTCTCTAGGCTCAGCGTTACTGGATTGGCAAGATCTCCATTGACTGAAATTGGAGCTGAGAGAGATAATATTCCCTTAGATACCTAAATGTGGATATCTAAATTTAAATGTCTTTTTATGAAACTAAATCCTGTGTTAAGTACCTGAAAAAAATGTTATGTTCTTTTACTACACCTCCCTGTGGGAAAGACAGGGTGAACTCAACCGTTGTCCATTATACCTCAGCAAATCTCTTTCCAGTTAGCATGCATAAATTAGCTGATCATTTGGGATACACATAGATCCTGATTAGCTGTAGTGCATAATCTTTCTTGTCCAGATAGAAGACAAAAACAGGTAGTGCATGTGGGAGGAAAGAGGGAAAGGAGTTCCATGGGGCATGGGAGACAGCAGAAGATATTGTGTGGTGATATGAGAAGGATATGGAAGTAATGCAATTAGGGTGTTACATAGGATGTGGTATTGAAATAAGGAATAGGTGATACATGAAATGTATGACATGGATCAGTTGGAAATATGGTTTCATTGATTCTTGGATTCACAGACAATGCATTTTACAACATATTTAAGTTTTGATCACTGTTGAGTAATTTCCTTCCTATAAAGAAGGAGTTTCAAATGCTAATTTCTGTTTTGGAGAGGTACTGCCAATTTCTCACTTTGAGTCAGGTGACAGACAGGTAGGAATACACTAGAGGTATTACTGCTGTCAAGACATGAGTTTGTGCTGATAGTTCATGCCTGAGTCAACCTTTTTTTTGCCTCCTTTCACTTTTTAGGATTAAGACCATATAGCTTAGTTTGAGTCCAAGAGGCTTTGTGTTGATCTTGTAAAGGCTTCCTATAAGGTGAATCTCCCAATTAAATAATGTGCGAGAGTTATTACACTTATATAAAATCTTCCAAATTTTATTTAAGGAAAACTAATTAGTTTGCAGCACTGTACCAGAATTATTTGGTGTCTCTGTACTTCTCCATTGTCCATAAGCAGGTTTCAGTTTCTCAGATGAGGTTAATAGCTAACTGGTTATCTGTAGTCTTTAAAATATCAGGATATTAAACTAAAATAAAATCCACACAGATGAAATGCTCTGAATTCTCTTTATGAGGCATCTATGGGATGTTAGGCTGCTTGTATAGATAAAGATTCTGATATTTTCTAGACGTCTCTCCTGAGAACAATAAAATTCCTTCACTGCTAACGATATCAGGAAATTAATCTTTTTGATACCTACTTCTCCTACGCCATGCATTACATCCACAGGAAATCTTATAGATTCATTTTAGCATCTCTTCATTCCCATCCTCTTCTTTCCTTACATTTGTTTTTTGACTGCCCATCTTCCCTCCTTTTAGTGATCCTCACTGGGGGAAGGACAAGGAGAACTCAGATAAGTTTGTCTGCTCACCAGTTAATGTGTTTATGCCACCCGTTTCCCATCTGTCTTTTATATTTTACCTGAGCCTCAGTTTCTTGTCATGTCCTGCCTCAGTTCTCCCATACACTTTGTAAGGTTGTCTTTTTATAGATGTTCTTGCTTGCTGCTTGTAACATTTTGTAATCCTGCTGTCCCATTTCCCGAGCCAACACTGCCTGAGGCTTTCATGGTCTATTCTTTGATGGTAGAAACTGTTGAGTAAAGGGAGTGGTGTTTCAGGTGATGCAGCAATTAATCAGTGGTGGAGTATGGCTAGTGTAAACCTTCCCTGTAAGGAACCACTTGGAGCTATGTTTAGTCACCGTAATCTCTCTGTCATCCTAAACCAGGGCTTCGGCTCATCCAGCTCCTGAGCCTGATGCAGAATCAAAAAAGTGTGCTATGGTGGATAACTCCCTTTGAGAGGAAATTTAGACAATTCTGTTTTTCAGCTGATTGGTCCCTTTCCAGCTTATATTACACCCCTGCTTGGACTGTCAATGGATTTCTAGCAGCAGCAGAAGCAGTTGTTTCACGCAACACATTCCACTGTGGGCTGTGTATGAAATTTATGCCTTTAATATTTGTATATAAAGCATCATTGTTGTGGCTGTAGGCATTTTATAAACCTCAGAATGAATAACAAAGACATTCACAGCCCACGCCCCCACACTCCATTACAGACATGCTACAATCAGCTGGGAGTCATGGCATTTATCAACTGCTGAAGGATAATGCAGTTTATCACTTTTTAATGAATTACTTTCTGTACTGCTCATTTCCACAACAGATAAATACAGTCAAGGACATCCTGCATCAGGATGGAATTATGCTGAAATTTCTTCTAAGTTTAATGATATTTAGCTAGGCCAATCCCTGTAGCTTATGGTTTGTTCACATTCTAGCATCGTACTGAGGCTGGCACAGGAAGACTTCATATGAAATGTAGGGGAGGCATCTTACACCCACTGTAGAAGATGCGATGTCAAAAGAAAAAAAAAAAAGTAATGGGCTTCAACACCCAAGAGACAGAGATATCAAGAGATAGAAAGTAGAGCACCATCCTGTAGGTGGTCATCTGTCAAAGAAGAGCATATCTAGCCTGAACCGTCAGCTTTAAGAGATTTGTTCTGCAATTTATAGAAACAATGTTAGTTTTGTGGTATCTATTCACTTTTAATTCAGATAGAGCTTGTAAGAAAGCCTACTCAAGTCCATGTTTCAAACATAAATTTGAAAATGGCAGCTAGAACTCTCTGGAATGTGATCCATATTATTGCTGTTTTCTGGAGTTTGAAGGAAATGCCAAGAGAGCCCTGGGCACGTTAAAAAACAAAACAAAGCAAAAAACACTAAAACCCAACCCAAACAAAAAACCCCAAACCAAAACAACATTAATACTAAACAAAATGTGCAAAAAAAATCTCTTAGTGAAAAGGTTGTTGAAAAAGATATGTCTCTACACAGTGTTTTGGCTTTGGTAAAATGAGTTATAATGACAAAATTTCATTTAGCTGGAATTAATCTGATAAACTCTCAGAAGAACATTATTATGACATTTGAAATCTAGAACTTTTTCATATGTATGAGCACTGGCATTCCTACAGAAGATGTGATGAATAGCTATTCCAGGTTAATATCTAGTTGTTATTTAATACATCACAGCTAGTTTATTTATATAGCTGTTGGCAACACATCAGAATTTTATAACAGGAAATTAGGAATGCTTTTAAATACCTTTCTCAGTGATGCCATTCTGTCTGGCTTTTATTTCTTTGTTATTTTATAAATTAACATTGTAAGGCTTTTTAATTGTTTCAATTTTTATTTATAGATATTACCCATGCTCCTTTTTGGTGTCCTATTATACTCTGTTACATATTTCAATATCACTATTCATGCTGTTAGTGGTTACAGGCAGTTTACTTAATGTACAACTCTTTTTGCCATTACATACTTCTCTACCTTCTGTTTACTTGAAATGTTCTGATTTGGGCCTTGATTCAGAAACTGTATTACTCTGTACATAGAAGTACAAAGCACTGAAGCTATTAGGATTTCCAGAAACTTATTAAAAAGATGTAAAAATCACTGCTAAATATAAAATCTTTTTAAAATGTGGTTGGTTTGAATTTTTTTCTGTGTTCTTAATAGTATATATAGATATATATAAGAAGTAAACATTTTTACATCTAGTGTATTATTTTCCTTCTAATAGATCAAAACTTGCTTGAGAAACTTATTTTAAAATAATCCAAACTATTAAATGCACAAAACCTGGAGAATGAATATTGGAAAATGTGAAGTTTTTAAGGCAAGATCTTACAAGTAAGTATATACTTGGGTTTTATTTGTATGTGGCCTTGCACGGTCAGGACGTACTGAAGTTACATATTTTCAGGCAAGTATAGGTAGGATAATGTTTAGTTTTAGTTAAGAGTTACATAGGAAAATGAGTGAAAAGAGTTTGTGACTCGCAAATAAAATATTCAACATGAAGCTTTACTATCTGTGGAATTAACTACAGTGTAGTAGTTTTATGGAGTAGCTGGAGACAATGGAATGTTAGCAAGTTTTGAATATCTTATTCCTTTATGTATGTTTCGATACATGTGTAGTGCCAAACAGTGTATTCTTCTATTTTGTAAGGTCAAAAATATTCTAAATCCATTGTTAAGAAAGTAATCTTTTGTTCTGCTTTGATTTAAATATACCTGGTTTCATTTAAAAATAACTGTCTTTTAAAGGAAAATGAGAAACCTCATTTGATGAAGATCTTATAAAACATGTTTCAGCCTAAAGCAATTCTTTGCTTTCCAGTTATCAATTCTTTTACCAGGGGGTAGATGATGGAGACTCAAAGCACAACTGTAGTGATATCTGTATGGATAGCAACATTGTAAAAAGGCTCCCATGGCTGCAAATTGTATTCTTCTAAGAGTACTCTAGGATTTGAAAAATATTTAAGTAATCACAGTTTCAGAGTTATCATCTGATAATGCCTGGGAATTGGTGACCCAAGGGACTAATTCCAAACATTACTAGAAAATGACATTGCTCATGTCAGTGTGGAAGTGTCTTGGTGAAAATAAACTGTAATATAAAAACATTTGCAATTTGGCCATCTGCTGTTTCCTGTCGATATTGTTTAAAAATAAGTTCACAGCTTTACAAAAACAAGTCAATGTGCCAGCACCTGAGGTAAAAGTCTTTGAGATCCCAAGAGGTTATAGAATATATTTCCCCCTCTCCCCTCTCATAACTGCACATTGTTTCATGATGATAATAGGGAAGGACTGGAGCTTAAACCTACATATGGAAGCTGCTCTTGTCAACTCCCAACCTTCCTTGAACAGAGAATTAGAAACTTGTCCCTCCTGTAGCTCTGCATTAGCTTTGCATGCTGCTCAGATGGAAGAGAGATACCCCAGAGGCTGGCCAAGGCAGGGAAAGACACATACCTGAAAGTTAAAGTAGGTCTTATATGTTACCAGCGTGTAGTGGATTTTTGTCATTACGCATTTCATGACAGTGTCTGCTTTGCATCAATCCATTTGCACTTGGTTTTGCAAGACTCATAGAAGCAGCCACATGTGTCCCTCTGGAATGGAAAGAGCTTAGTCTGCATGAAAACCAGCTTTAAGATACTGCCTCGCTTGACCAAAGGAAAGAGGGAGTTCTCACTAGGCCCTTCCTTTTCTGTGATCTCTCATGACTGTAAAACTTTTTTGAGGTTGCAAACAGCTGAAAGCAAACCAGAGAAATCTTTTTTTTTTTTTTCCTGCTTCTCTAGACAGTTTGCTGGGTAAAAATCTGGTAATATTCTCATTTGCTGGAAAAGTCTTCATTCACTTCCCTCCTTTTTTCGCATCGACTCTAAATGCTGCCAAAAAAACGCCATGGTATTGAGGAAATTTAATATGCAGAAAGTCCCTCAAATTTTATTAGCACAATAGTTCTATCATCTGATTTGTGCTTTTACATCTGATCCTTGTTGTTACTTTTCAGATTGACTTTGATTCTCATCTCTCTGCATTAACAAGCCTGAATTCCCATCTCACTCCATTTTTTGTTTTATTTTTGTTTTGAAGCTTTTCTTAACTCTGTAGTGAGCATTGCAGTGTATTGATCTTCAGGGTAAAGCTCAGTGTGCTTGGTCACTGACTGTATTATTGAGTGCTTTGCATAAGAGACCATAAATATGTGAAAATAGCACACCATGGCTTTTTTTTTCTTTTTCCGTGCCATATTTGGAAGCTCATTCATAGCCTGTTGGGAAAGGTTAAGACTATAATTAGACCTTTTTTTCCTAGACATTTCAGGAATAGGATGCATGAAGGTTAGTAACAGTTTCCTTTTAATTGATCCCTGGTGATTTTACTGTAAAGCTGTTAACTCGTGCACTGGGGACCCACAACCCACAGGCTCGTTGTGCTGACATTTGCAGCAATGATTAGAATGTCATTGCTTTCCAATACTTCATTGTCATTCAGGGAGCACTCGAAATGCCTTTTACCTCGTATTGTAATGGAACACGCATTTCCCAGCACACACACACTGGCTTTTCCGTTTGAGTAGCATAGGCCTTTGAAACTGGATTTGTTTTGAACGTCCACCTCAGGATTGCCTTGCTTTTCTGCACGGTGTCACTCTCTTGTCTCTCATACCAACAGAAAAAAATCCTAACCTGCTCACTTTGCACATAACAGCAGACCCCAAGGGCTAAATGTCCGGCAGATTTCAAAATAGTGAAAACAAAGAAAGAGTAACTATTTGTGTGTGCGCAAGAACTAATGTTCATCCATGACAATTCTCTCACGTCTTTGAACGTCAAACAGACCAGTTTCAAATTCTATCACACCACATATTAGAGATCAGTACTCAACATTTTAATAAGTCCTGAGACCAGCGTACTTAATGTGCTGGAGGGCTTGCAAAAAGTTAAAAAAAAATAAAAAAGGGACATTCTGGTTGAAGAACTATACTCTCTGTCACTGAACTGTGTAGCTGCTGTTGAAATATTCTCCTTTCAGCTCCTATTTTTTCATCTTGCCTATCTGGATCCAGATGAAATAAAAAATATATATGTAATCTGAAGTGTATTTCTGGGGGGAGTAGACTCACTGATTTCATGAGTAATAATGAGAAAAGCTCATTCAAGTGGCAAAATTCAAGTCTTAGTCATCTTGCTGTTCTCTTTCTATTCAAAGACCATTGAAGCTGAACAACAGCAAGATTTCTGTTTGTTTCTTTAAAAAGAAATTCCAGATGTAAAGTAACAACTAAAGTGTTTTCTGTGAAATTTTTTATTAAGGACTTTAAAACAATGTCCAAGATAAATAAAGTAACTTATACTTTCTTGGAAAGCATCAGCAATAATCTTATTCTCCACCTGAAATCTCCAACAGGAAAGGTGATTGCTTCACAAACTAAAACCTGAAAAAATTCTTTCTAAATTTCTCTGAGGAATACATGGGTATGATTAATAAATTGGTTTGATCAGGATGATTTAAGACTTCCATTCCAACGCACAATCTAGGTACAAATTCCATAAGTGCAGCATAGAAAAGTTTGTGTAGAAAAGCACAGTTCAAGGTTAAATTAGTTTATTTGGTTTTATTTCGGAAAATCAGGGTTGAGTGGGACATAATTACTGTTTAGTATGTCTCTGAAAGGACCAGGAAAGAAATAAACAGCAAAATCATAATAAACATGGAAGGCAAATGAGACCTCTTACAGTGTCAGTTGACTGGCACACGTGGTATTGAGTGACAGTGCGAGGTCAAAAGTTACATGTGTTTCTACACCTATCCCTAATCCTAAGAATAAGATGGAGAAATCACTGCTTGGCATCAAATGCCAACACTGATTAAGTTTCTCAGGGACCTTGCAGAACTTTGTAGGAGATGCTGGTGCTAGCTTTCTGGGGACGACAAAGTGAAATGTACAGGCATAGTACGTGAAGAGTAATATAAAATGTTACAGCATAAAATATTATAGGAAAATAGAAAAATACTTACAGACCAAAATCCCATACTCCCGTAACAAAAATGTAGTGCTGTTCTTGCACTGTGGGGTGATAGTGATCAGGACATGTTAAATAAGATTAGAAAAGATGAAGCTTTAGTCTAGATTGTGATAGTCAGTAATTTGAACTATCCACCTATTGACTTGAACAATGCCTCATCAGGAGAAGACAAAGAAATTAAGTCACTAAATGCAATAAATTACTGCTTGCTGAAACATCCTGTTTCAGAGCCCAGAAGAAAAGGTGCTGTTCTGTGTCTTGAGGCACAGGACCTGATTCAATAAGAATAAATGGAAAAGCTGCTCTATGGTAGTGATCACAAAGCAATTTGGTTCAATGTTGTCATAGGAAAGCACGGTCCAAATAAATCTAGCACAAAAATATTGACAAAATTCTTGAATATTCAAGATAGGGAATGACATAAAATCGAGGCAATTAATAAAAACAAACCAACACAATGTAACAATGAAAAAAGTGTTCTGAAAAGGAAGATGTCTACAAACATGGTAGTAAAATATGGTAACAAAAGCCAATAAAACAATTGTGGATATTGCAGAATATGAAAGATTTTGGCTATAAATAGTGGCCAAGTCTTTGCTCCGCCACCTCCCCAAAACGTCTCCTGCTGACACTGGTGGAAAAGCAATACTGGACTCGTGGACCACAGTCTGGTGCAGCAAGACACCTCTTGCTCTAGTTTATGCTGGACCTCTGGATATGACTATTCCAGAAAATTAAACAGCAGGTCTGGTACTTGGGTGTGATTCTTACAGAGACCCAGCATATATATCAGAATAGATGCATCAACACATACGACAGAGAGTATACATATCTGCCAGATCACCCTGCCTCACAGAAAAAAAAAAGTAACAAACCTTGAAGCTTGAACTATGTTAAAAAAAGAGTAATGAAAAAATGACGATGATGATTATTATACTATGTGAAATCACTGGATACTTCATTAATAAGCTGTTTCTGTCTACTTTTGTTCACTTTTCCAGTTATTAACTGAATGAAGGAGTAACAGGGAAATACATTGCTAGTTAAAAAAACAGAACTGTTTTTGGTGCATAATGAGGCAAGCAATCCATTTGCAGACACTTTAGAACCAAAAGAAGACAAAAATCCTTTCCTACCATCCATTGCTGAATTTGTCTTGTTCTGGAGGCCTGACTTCTTCTGGAGATCTGAATTCTTCAGATTTTGCCAGGAGTTAAATCATTACTAGTAGTGTCTTTATTAAACAGGTTGGTTCTATAATGTTTCTGCACTCAAAAATGTAAAAATATCTGTGAAAAAAACAAGGAAAAGTTAAATCATGCTCGAGAACTTCACATTCTTTATCTAGACAAATTTTAAATATTTCGGACAAACCAGTGCATCACTGCATCCCTTTTCAAGAATGTATTAAACCCACATGATTTCTTAAAAGTCTACTTAGTACTTGAGGTGTAAAAGTGTTTCACGTTGGTGAAAGCATGAAAAGGATATTGCGGCAACTAAAATCATAATCAGTCATGGATTTAAGAAAGTTTGCTAGTTACAGGTCAAGGGTTGCCTAACTTTTCTCAGAAACTGGTCCTTTATTCCAGTTGTTGCAAGCTATTGTGAAAAAAAAAAAAACGCATCTAGTATTGCAATAGTAGTTGTATCATTTTGACAGGAGGAGTTAATGCTTATTTTCTATAATTTTCTGTCATTAAAAACAAATAAATGAGGAAGCCGCCTTGTCTATTCTAATTTGGAAGTGAAGTACCTACAAAGCTTTCAGCATGCCAGCATCTTAGATAGGAATCCCAAGCCCAGAGCCAGGCTCTTAGGCTTCTTGTAGAGTTTGAGAGAAGAATTAGGTGTTTGAGAATAATGTCTCAATGATCTGCATACTGTCCTGGGAAGCTGGCCCACGTGAAACACTGAGCATGGAGATATTTCTGTCTGCAACCTCTGATACCCTGATTACGACAGCCTGAGTTGTCCCTCAGTTAAACTAGGGCTGAGGAGCTGGATTCCTCCCAAGAGCGTGGACACATACAACTGCTCTTTGAAAGCACTCAGAAGACCTTAATGTTTTCATGTAAACATGGTATCCCGAGGATGTGAAAGGGATGGTGGTTGCTCTATCTAAGAGGTGGGAATGAATGCCAAGGAAAAAAAAATTCAAATGCTTTTTCAGCTTGGGAAGACTAATGTCTACATTTTGGGTAGTGAAGTGAGTTCATATTCAACTCAGTCAGTAGATCCAGAAAGATATTAATCTCATCCCAAAGTAAACAGCTATTTGACCAGCTGAATTTAGTAGGTCTTTGCGTACACACAGACATCTGGTGTCATCTGAAAATGTGTTTATATATCTAGGATGTCCCTGCAAGGTCGTCACATACAGTATAGGACCTGTGGCACTTTTGTGCCTTTCCTGAGGAACAGTCAGAGACTGGAGCAAATAGGACCCTTGTAAGTGCAACTGCACTATATGCCAGATGTGAGCATTGATATGGGTTCTAGATGCCTACCTCAGGTACGCGAATATAGCCTTAGGTGTCCCTGCTTCTGTGATGGCATGAGGACAGACAGACACCTCTAAAAGGCAGTTCAACATGCATTAAAGGTCATCCCATCTCAAGGACAATTTTTCCCTAATAACACCTATTTTTTTTGAGACCATAAGGTCTTTCTTCACAAGCCAGTGCTCCCACGCTTCTCTCCAAACTAAAGATGAGATGACCATCATGGAGATAATGTTTATTTTCAAATTGCTGTTGGAAGGGAAATGCCATTATACAGTGTATGCAAAGCACTAAGGTCTTAATCAGTCACACCGATTGAGCTCAAATTCCTGAATTAAGCAAAGGCACATGCCTGGTGATTTCACCATCTTCTCACTATTTAACTAGCCCAGTACATGTACAAATAATGTTTGAGTTCAATTCAATTTGGATATTCAGAGCTGAATGTTTTTGGTGGTTAGTGTAAATACCAATCAGCTCTTTTCTCTTCAATTTATTTCCTTTTCTGTTAGAGTGATTTTTAAAAGAGTACCAGACAAAAAACTCTCAGAGGACTGTAGCAGCTGAAGTTATACTGTATGAATACTAGGTACTATTTGTTAGAGACAGGGCAGTGATGTGCAGTGAATCATGTAATTTAAGATTATAGTTTCTTTTTTTTTTTTTGCTCACATTACAACCCTGTGAGGTATCCATAAATACATATTTGTTCTCTGGATTTTTTTTCAGATTTCTTTTTTCTCATTTTTTTTTTACTCTCTGTATTCATCCCTTCTACTCCCTGGAAGATTATTTAATAATTATGTCCTACATGTCTTTCTTTGTGTTAGATAAGTATGCAGGCATTCCTCTGTGGATATTCATGAAGATTTAACTTTTCAGTTTCGTAGTAAATATGCTCTTGAAAATATATTTTGTGAGCATGCATATAAAATAAACATTCAGAAAAAGTGAAAAACATCACATGAAATGTGAGCAAGTCTTTCTGGGAATTTTATTTTAACACAGCCTGGCTTGTATTGATATTTTGAAAGCTTTCGCGACACAGAGCTCTTGTCCAGAAGACTACCCAAACGCCTTCAGAATTCTTACTATCACTTAAACACATTTAAAACCTTTAGTCTGTAAAACGTTATACATGATGGACATAATGGTCTGTACAGAAGTTTACTCTAATTGGCTGTAGGTATTGATTATGTCACTGATAATATCTACGGGGTTTTGAAGAGTATTGCTGTCGTACAACGTTAGAGAGTACCATGACATATTCTTGCCCTTATACCAAAAGGAATAGTTTGAATGTTTCAATACCAATAAATACTCCCTCAGAACATGAAATCAGGTGTTCATACACAAACTGCTGTGCTGTGGACTCTGGATCATATTAACTCCTGAACAGTGCCTAATGAGAGAAAGGTCCTTGTTACCAGCCTAAGGTAACAGGGTCTGTTCTAGCAAATTAACTGTAAAGATAACTAAGTCATGATGCCTGGGGCTGTGTCCTGGAACTTCTTGATTTGCTGTTCTTGACAAATGTTAAACACGATGTCTTTGTTTCCATTGCGCTGATTATTGTTTACTCCACCTTTCCTTCCTTCCTGAGTGCTGATCAACACTTGGAATGATAGATGGGGAAAATTTGGTCTGTTTCTGGAGTGATAGCTGGGCAGTCAGTGCAAGCAGACATAATAGGACATTCTAACAGCCTACTACTGCAGGTGCCCCTTCTGGAGTGACCACAGACTGCCATGCAAATCTTGGCCTTTCTGACACCGCTGAAGGTGGCAGTGGATGCCCTGATTTTTGGATGCTACAGAGCTGGCCACAAGCTAGAACTGCTCTGGGAAGGTCAAAGTCTTCTCACGTACCCTATTGATTAGTCAGTAAGTGGCAACACCTTTTGGCAGTTATCACCTTGGACTCCTTTATAATTACGGTGTGGATGGCAGAAGTATTATAGCCCATTAACTATCCCCTGAGCCCCCTACAGCTCTTTCGCTTTCATGTTGAAGCCTCCGTTAGTGTTTCCTAGCATGAACAATTCTAACATGGTAAATTGTAACCAATGCATGAGCCTCTGGAGCCATCATAATGTATCGTGCCAATAGGACTGTAGTCCCTGCATTATTAAATATTTGATGAAAATTATTTTTTGCACAGCAGGTGCTTTTCCAAATGAAATAATTCTGTTGATGTAATTTTTTTCCCAAGATCCCTAAAGGCAAAAGTGCACATTATTGACTAATGATGTGAAACATTTCAGTTAAACTTGTCTCCAGATCCCCAGTCTCACGTACATGTACAAAAAAAAATTTGTTTTTACTTGGTCAACAAAAGAAACACCTGGCTGTTATTTGATTGTTTCCTCGTAGGTAAATTAGAAGCAAGCTGGATTTATCCTTTTGGATTTTTAAGGTTTTATTGACAGTTGGATGAAAATGTATCTGGAGCTTTTCTGGCAAGTGAGAAGACTAATTCTGGAATTATATAAACCTGAAGTGAAATAAAAAAATAACATTCATGATAAGATACAGGATGCTAGCATTAAAAACCTACAAATACAAAAAAACCTTTAACCCTACTGCTAATTCAAATGCTCAGATTAGTTTAAACTGTGGCTCTACTTAGGAGGAAAGAAATTCAGCAAAGAATGTGTCTAAGAACAATAGAAACCTTAGGATGCCCTACTGTATTCTCCTTCCTTCAGAATCTGGGTAATTGTTTTGCTGATGAGGCCAAAGAGTTCCAGCTTTTTCGATGATGATTGTCACCATGAGAAAGTCTGATCTACCACACTTTCAGAGTGTGAGAAACAAAAAGTGTCGTGAAATTTTCATATAACGATTTTAGGTGAATCCATATCAGAGTTCAGAAAAAAAAAAAAAGATTTGCAAACCCACTCTCTAGTCATTGTGTTCCTATCTGATTCCACTGTGCAGTATATATAAGTGCAGACACATATGCATATAATCAGTTTAGTTGCACTGTCTTCCCTGACAGTGAGGGTTAGCTGCTATCCCTCAGATATGCAAAGAAAAATTGGATGAAATATAAGGGGTTACCAGACTAGCTGACTAAACAGTTCCTTCTGCATTTAATCTCCATGGATCCCAGCTAGGTTAAGGACACATTTACATTTAGATATGGATTTCAGCTGCAGACAGATATGAACTGTTTTCGCTTGTTCTAACAAAAATATTCAGAACTGCAACACAGAGAAGCAGAAAATGACAGTAGTGTTGCGCTTGAGGGAGTAAACCTTGCCAAGAGGCAGTTATTCTGCTTCAGACACAAGATGATAAGACCTCATAGGTAGATTACAGGCTGTACACAGGTCTCTGCTGCTTCAAGACCTCCACACCTTATCTGGCACTATGATGTAGACAGCCATCTAAGAAAATAGATCCTGAACCAGTTCTTACCTTTGCAGTTACTGTGGGATGTAGCAAATACTGAACGGGAAAAGGTTAGGGAGGATGTGATATTTTTTTTTTTAAGGGAATTCCTGAAAGAGCAGTCCTCCTTGCAAGCATTTTAAGGAAGAAGGATCGAAAAGTTACACAACTAAGACAACTGGGCAGATAAGGTGAAATGATTTTGAGATCACCGTTCTTAGGAGGTATTTTACCTCAGCTACGTTCAGCAGTAATCTGGGATCAGAGGGTATCTGAGGTTCATACAAAATCCCTGAACTCTGATTTCTGTGCTTCCATGCCCAGGCACAACCAGGTCAGTCCACATTCTCCACGGCATCAGTAAACTTTTGTTCATTTTTATTCTTACCGTAAACTCTTGTCCTCAGTTTGGAGGCATAATTCCTTGATTAGAAAATTTCGCTCCTTGACTTCTGAAGTGCTGAACAGCACTAATGCTTGTTGTATTAAATTTCACGTATAAAAGAAGGCCCTGGAGTTGTGTGGAGTGAGTATGTGTACAGCTAAGCAGAACAATTGTGTAGTACTGGCAGCAATATTTGCTGCTTGTTTGTATGTATCTAGCTGGAGAGCCCTTATCAAAAACTGCTTTACTGAATCTTAAAAGGTTAGGGGATTTTTTGGGGGTTATCTTACACAGCTTCTTCATATCAGCTTAGATAGTTTAAATCATGTCCATAAGGAACAAGTAAGCTATAGAAGGAAAAGATTACAGTGCCCCTGCTAGTTCTGAACAGAGTGTATTTGATTTATTCAGCCCGTTTACTTTTATTTGAGGTGGAAATCTCCTCCAAAGGCTGCTGACTCTGTATTCCAGATGTTGCCATATCATCCCAAGTTACATTTCTCATATCTCCCTTCTCCTATCTGTCAAGTTTATGAAAAATTAGAGCCCGCATACAACCAAAATGTCATCCTCCACGCCTTCCCAGGCAAGTCTGGCTTTTGATTATGGGTATGCAGTCATGTGTAAACCTCATATTGGACCTCATCGACAGGACTGCTAAAGGACTGTGGAATCTGCTGCATGATATTATTGTATCAGGTTTTTCTGGAAAAGCTTTTGTGCTACAGAAACTTTTTTTTTTTTTAATTTTAAATGAGACAGTGAACATGTTCTGGGAGGCTTGAATACTTAAGTAAAAGGCAATGTTACAGTGGAGAGATTTTTGACTGTGACTTACAGGACTGAATTCACTCCGAATCAGTTGTGTTACTAACACCTGATGATGTTTGATACAGATTCCCAATAATCAAATGGATGATGTGTTTGTATTTCATTGGAAGAAAGATATTTAGCTCCGTTAGCTGACCTGAAAGCTCACTTGTTGTTCAGCTCAGAAAGAGCAGTGCTGACAGAATAGAGGTAACTCTTCAAACGTCTTGTCTTTTCCTTAAGCACCAGGGCAACATACTTATAGGTATGTTATAGGACATGTAAACTACATGCCACCTTCCAGCTACATCGTGTGAAACACTTGCCAAGACCTTATAGCAAACTAAGACCTGAAGTAGAAGACCTGAAATCACAACAGAAAAGTACACAGTAAAAGGAGAGGGCAGGGACAGCACAGCGGTTTGTTTCATGAACAACCTGAGGAAGTGAATCTAGTCCCAACTATAGAAAGAACAGTAGCAACAAGAGAAGTGATAAAATAAAAACCATAGTTTCATAATGTGCAACTGATGGAATTTACTGGCACAAGTTAATATGAAAGCCAAGATTGGTAGCAGCAACTGGGCAAAAATTTGACATGCAAAATCAGGTTTCCAAATGTTGTGCTCTGTTTTTTTCATGAGTGATGGAAAAGGAATACAAAGCAGCTGGACTTGGTTAGCTGGAGGAGTTCTCCAACAGTGGAGAGTCTCACATAAATCACAGATTTGGGTTCTGATGAATAGAGGCTTGGCTGGAGGACTCAGAGGCTTTAGAACCTATAACCAAATCTACATGTCTAAAAAATACCTATCATGATGCTGAAACTAGGCTGACATTCAGGAAAACACAGCTCTATGAGTAGAATGCAATTATTTATTATTAACTTTACCTGGAAAACTCAATGAAACAGAGAATCTGCTCCTTGTATGGCAAACAATGTAAATAATAAGATTGCTAAGGCTTTTTGTTTTATTGTTTTCATGTTACCAGGTTTAGTACAGCAATTTTGTATATACATTTTGGAATTTAAAAATTAGGGATGCCCTTCATTTTGACTGTTTATAAACTACAAAGGCATGCATTTTGGGAAAGGGAAAGGTAGTGGCAAACTGTTTCAATACAAAATACCATGAAAAGTGCTGGCTGTAAGTAGAAAATTACAATTTTATCACTGAAAACTTATACCAGTACAATGTCCCATGAGTTGCATTTGCTAAATTCTTAGGACCACAGCCCAAATTCTAAAGAATAAATCTTTATTTAACAGTGGAAAAATCCCATGTCACTTAATACAGCATAACATTGCACACTAAGGAAATTGAAAACACTAACTGCATGTGATTTTTCCATCAACACTAGTGTGATAAGAACTGCTCCCTTTCACACATCTCCCTCTGCATTCCAGGTCAATCTATTTCTTACCATTTCAGAAACTTTTCTGTTTTTAGTTTTTCCATGGTACCCATTACTATAATGTCTGACATTCCAATTTATCCACTTCTAAGAGTCTTTGAGAAAAAGACCGACTCTTTAACTTTACCTAGTCAATTGTATTATTTAAACTAGTTAGTCTTAATAGATACACAACA
>NW_010395865.1:99295-114165 GCF_000710305.1 Buceros rhinoceros silvestris
ACCCTCTTTCCAATGTAATAACTCAAATTCTTATAGTTTTATGATCATGTGACCATATTTTTAGTGTAGCCTACCAAGCATTATTCGAAATAAGGGCAGGATATTCTTTTCTTTGTACTTAAATATTTCACCATCATTTTATCTGAGCAATTTGACTATAATTTCAGTGCCTTTTACACAATGAGCTCAAAGCACTGGCTGACTTTTAGGAACTGGCTTTTCCAGCAACGAGGTGTGTTTTGCTACAGTGTCTGCCACTAGAACATCTCTCTTTCAACATTTAGAATACAACTGAATTTGAGATGGGCTCTTAAAATTTATGAAATCAAACACTTTGTGATAATGCTAGCAGTCTGATCTGGCCAGATATTCTGGGCAGAAGCTCACAAATGCTTCTACTCAAGGCATTTTCATCCCTCTGTTTGCTATTATTTATGATCTTGAATCCAGATGACCTGTAATACAAGAGGAGGAAAAAGAGCGAGGCACTATGGAAGAGCTAAAAGATAAATCAGTCTTACATACTTCATCTTTCTGTGACTTAGGAATATTTTATGTCATATGTTTGTAATAAGCAAAAGCAGACTACAGAGCGTAGGTGTACCCACAGCCTACGGAGTTTTACCTTTACTTCACAAGGAGGCAGACTGATCATGACCTAGACCTGAGTAAAAGTGCTATGTATGCACCTTTACTTGGTGAAATGTCTTTGACTAGACTGTAACTGCGGTAGTGGTTACTGTGGTAACACCTCATCAGCAAGTCTAGATATATCTCCCTAAAAGAAGTGTATGTTCATCATTTTCCAGAATGAGACGGCAGTAGATCATTGTAGACACTTATTATAATTATTAGGTTAAGTTCTGGAATAAAGGGGTTTTTTACAGACCAGAAATTAACAATAATTGCCTTAAGCCATTCCATAGCTAATGGAGAAAAAGAATTGATTCTGTATGACAGACTTCATGGTTTATGATCCATCATGCAAGAAGAGTTGATAAACTGTAATTCTGAGAACAAACTTCTTGAAACTTTTTTACTGGTAATGTAAGTTAATAGAGGTTCTTTAGGCGTCTGCCAAAGGAGTCAGAGATGTCTCAAGCTTTGTTTCTATGTAGTGAGGAAGGCAAATTTGCTGTATTTTTTGAGTTCTTTGAGCTCATCTATAGTTTATAGTCATTGTTTGCATCTAATACTAAAATGCCACTCTATTATATCTGCAATGTTTAAGCTAGCACATTATAGTGGCATAACATTGTATGACATGGCAGCTCTTGACCTTTAAATAGCAGCTACTTTAAGAGTTTGTTGTTTGAAAATAGGTTAATGTGAATGCTGAAATGAGACAAATTCTTCCTAGGATGCTGGCCACTGAAGAAGAGATCTTGACCCTTGTGATGTCTCAGTTTTGTACCGAATATGATGTATATGGGATGGACTATCTTGTTGGTCAGTGTAGGGTTATCTGTCTTGCCTTCTCCTGCCTGCTTCTCCCTGCAGGTGTGGCCTCTAAATTACTGCACACCCACCATGGAACACAAGATTTAGCAGAAACACTTGGTCTTCACAGCCGAAAATATAAGCAAGAGGCTTTCTGCACACCAGTACCTGGCAGTAACTGGAAATACCGAGAGTTATCACTTCCTGAAGCAGACACTGTGTGCAAAAATATGCTGTTAACTTCAGAAAGCTGAAAAGTAAAATCACTGAACAGAATTAGTCCTGATCTAAATCAAACCAGGACATCTGTCCATACTAAATATATTACCACAGATGATATTGCAAAAGATGTAAAATCACAAGATTCTTGTTTATATACTCCAGACAGACCTGTGGATGTTGCAGCACTCTGATTTTTATGTATAATACAGGTTTTATGTCCTAAAGCGTATGAAATTAATAGTCACAGTGATCTGAAGAGTGATGACTTGCCTGATAACAATGATAAACGGATTGAGGGTTTGATGGATGTACCTAACCTAGTAGAGGTTAATGATGGTGCTCCCAAAAGATTTGATTTGGTAGTGATAAATTGAAGATGACCTGGAAAGGTAAAGTACAGATCCCATTAACTTTACCAGAGCCTCCCCTGCATAGAAGAACTAGATCAAAGGATGCATTGGATGCTTTCTCACTCCCCTAATAACAGAGTTGTTTTTGTACTGTCCAGTGGCATCCACTTCTGATGCAGTTAATTAGTTCCTCCTCAAAGTAAACTACAAGGACAAATATCTATTATATGGTGTTTAAGACTCTAACAGTGAAGATCAACTTTTAATGGCAAGGCTTAACAGGAAAACCTCTGATATATATAGTGACACAGGTTTGGGGTTAGGTTGTCGTGTACTGCTGGGTTCAGTAGAGCAGTGATGCTCCTGCAAAGTAATAGCTCGTGTAAGTAACTACACTAAAAGGGAGAATCATGGTGGCTCTCCCCAGCTGCATGATACCATACAGTCAGACACAAGAGGCCACATGATAACAGAAAGAAGAGAGACAGAGAAGCAAAACAACAGCATTTACTTTGGGGGCTTTCTATAAGAAGATGATAGAAAAAAATTAAAATATACCTGTCAAATTGTTCATTGTTATAAAATATCTTTTATATCCAAAGTACCATTTTAAACACAACCTTTGGTGGCAGTTAGTATTTGTCACTACTTTGGGAAGCAAATATCAGATAAATTGATGATTTAAAATAATTTTTTTTCAGGACAGAACACTCATGCTACGAAAAAAAAATAAATCTTCTAGTGTACTTTGGCGATGTTCTGGAAAAATCAAAGGTCTTACAGGCCCATAAGACTGAGTGGCCCTTTTAACCTCATCCTCTCGCTGTATGTTGAACTCATAGGTGCATAGGGAAGTGTGAGGAAGCTGCATTATGTGTATCCCTACTGGGATTGGTTTTTGGTTGCTGCAGCTGTCAGTATGACCTTTTTGTTGAATTAAATTAGCTTACACCCCCATGTTTTTCAAAGTCTAGCTTTCCTTCATACAGTATTTGCATGAATGCAGAGGTGATTTTTGCATATTACATTTTAATAGTTAATTTTTAACACAATCAGTTTTAACAAAAGGTAGAGGAATAGGTCAGAACACAGAAAGGACAGGTTAAAGAATATTAAATAACTTAGATGTAGCCAAGTTGTCAGGATCTGATGAAATTAACTAAGCCAGAACCGTCTTTGAACCATTAGTAATTATGTTCAAGAACTCTGGGAGGACATACAGAGTCCCACAAGGCTGGAGAAGGGCAAATACAGTACTACTTCATAAAACGTGGAGGGGAAAATAATATAGAGAGGAAAAAGGTTGAGCTATAGACAAGTCAACCTAACTTTGGCAGGTGAAAAGATCTGATAACACGTTTTAAAGTAATCATTATATGAAAGCCCAGAGAAGGCAGACATGATTTTGTTGAGAAAAATGTTTTCAAACCCCGCCACATACATTTCCTGAGGAGGGCAACTCTGAAGCACAGGATGCAGACATATGTAATATATTAGCAAGATTTTTCACACTGTCAAAATATTCTAATACTGAAAGAAAGAAAATGTAGTCTAGGAGAAATTAATAAGATGTGGTTTCATTAATGATTTGTTGCTGAAGTAGGAAAGACTCTTATTTGTAGGTGGCTGTTCCAGTTGTTGCTACTCAGTATTTTTGTTTACCAACTAGGTCAGCAAAGTAGGAAATATATTTCTTTGTAGATCAAAAGTAATTGGATTTGGATGAACATTTTATAAAATGGGGACTTTTAAGGATAGAAATGACATTGGAGATGGTCCTAATGAAAAGAGAACCATCTAAAGAATATCAAAAGAAATTAACTGAATAACACTTTGAGGTAGTGCAGTTAAGACCCATATCTCTATTGCAAAATTACAAAATCATTCTGCATAAAATATACAGTGTGATGGAGAACATAGGCAGTTGATGCATGACCTCATTGTAAAAATAGGTGAACTTCATGTAGGTGTTTGTCTGCCCAAGCGTAGTATATAATAATGGGAGGTAATTTTTACTTTTCCTTTAGTGTTTATTCAACCTGTTCTATTTTCTGTTCTATTTTGGGCACTACATTTCAAAAGAATAATATTAGTAAAACAGAAGCTCTAAAAAAATCCTGAAGCATCAGAAATGAGCGGAGACTTAGAGAATATGGTTTCTGAGAAATGGTTGAAATAAAACACCATGTCTTCTGTAGAAACAAGATGGCTTCAAATATACTGAAAGTGATAAAAACAGCAGTGGCCTGTTGCTGTATGTAAGCAATTTCCCAAGTTCTGTATTTTATGAGGAAGGTAGAAATCCTTCTCACAGGTAGTTCTTGAAAACAAGCTAGACATGGTTTTGACCCCAGTGCGAACTAAACTGGTGAACTATGTCACTTCCTGAGCTTGTCAGTCCTGTTGTGCTTTCTGCGTCTGCATCTCATCCATGAGTGTACTGTTGTGAACTGATACAAGATGTTCTTGGAATATGCTGTTCTGAGCTATTTCTCCTTTCAGTACAGTTACTGTTACAATTTACACACATTACATAAATTTTGGTCTCCTCACAAACACATTTTTAATTATCTCAAAATACCGTGTATCAGCAATTATTTGCTATGAGTTTTGTTGTTTATGGTATATAATTAATCTGAACTTAACAGTTTTTCATTCAGAAAAGCTACTCCCGTGCCATTGGAAATGGCTGGGTGAGTATTTATTATCTATTGATCCTTAATTAGGCAACTTACAACGGCGAGAATTATTCTTATATTCCATCGACGTCTTTTTGTCCACTTCAACAATTCAACATTCTCTCAACAAAAAAATGTTAGTACAAAGTAAGAGTTGGATATCTTTTCTGTCAGCCTTCAGAATACATGTTGCAGAGAAGGTTGTAAGTGAGTGGGCTACAATCATTTTATAAACATATGGACTTTTTTCTTCAGTTGTGTAGATTTTAGGAGGAAAACCATAAAGAATGTCACTTATTCAAAGACAAATGCAGTTTACAGCAAGCTTTGTAGAAACGATGTCCCCTGAAAATTATGCCAAAATACAGAAATGAGCATTCAAATTCAAATAGTGTACTTTTAGGTAACTCGCTTAACGGGGCATCAGAGACACTGAGTTCATCAAAGCATGTGCTTATAGGAAAAAAAATTGCAGCTGCTAATGCCATGTCTTTTCATATCTCCAGATGCTGAAAAGAGCTTACACACATAACTGACATTACAAATTCTGTTAGACTGCTGTGTTCGTACAGGCAAAAACTGCAGAGATGTAATAACCGCTTATTTTTGTTATGATAACTATTTTATCTTATTTTTGATAGCTCCCTTCTGTAAACAAGAAGTACAATCATACTCAGGCACACTTCTTGGGAGCCTTAGGGACAGGGATAACTGAAAAATTACCTTGTTATAGAATAATTTGGGAAATTTAGACTTAGATCTTTATGGTGTATGTTAGCTTTCAGACTAATAAAGGACTAAATATTTGCTTTTGCTTTTCATTAGCACTGACATAACCCCATTGCGAATGATGCAAATGTTACCAAATGCCACTGAATTAATGAATATGATAGAATGAACACGGCACTATAAATTATATTCATTGCCATCTGATTTTTTTTTCCATTTAAACAAGGCTAAAATCTACTACTCATTGATACGTGTACAATCAGACCTTGAATGTTGCAAACATTGGCAGTGAAGGACAGGAAAGCTTAAATGGTAGTTGAGGTAAATCATTTCGCTCTGAAAGCTCAGTGCCCTGAAATTTAGGTTACTAGTCTGAATGTAATGATTAATCCCCTAATAAATAATCCATAGTTTAACCATATTAGAAATAATGTTTTGGGAAAAAATCCACAAAATGTCACAGCTACAATAACTTTCTTACATATGTTGCTTTTATAGTGATTTTGCACTAAAATATTTCAAAGAAGTGTATTTAGAGTGCAGGAATATATAACATTGATTTTCAATAATCTTGAGTTACTATTTTATCTGTATCACTGTAAAGAGGAACAAAAAGTTCTTATATGTCATAAATAGACACATTGAAATGGGTAAATATTCTGTATTTCAGAGAAAACATTCAGGTTGTATTGTTGACAGAACATCATTGGTGAAAAGGAAGAGGGAGTCTACTCATTTTAGCCAATGGAGCAGATGTGATTTGGGTAGCATCAGGATAATACACCATATTTTTATGGGAAAACAAGAAATGTTTACTATTCATATGGAAGAAATAGCTAGCCCATTCTTCAGAGAACTGTAGTTCCTTATGAGTTGTCTCACACAAAGCGATAGGGAAAATTTAGCTCTATTAACCGAAATACCTTCTGCAATTTGCCACTTTTAAGTTATCAGATAACAACACAGGATTGCATCTTTACAATATTCTTGACTTCTAAGTAATTATCAATCTCAGCCCCTATATGGTACATGTAATTTTTATACTTATTTTACATACTTAAAGGTTAAGGAATGCAGGGAATTTTCAGGAAGCCAAGTGGAAAAGCCTTTTGTAGCCTGTAACACTTAGAAGCAAATTTATCAGTAATGCTTATTCTGCTTGTCTGCATGAGTTTATGTCCTTTCAAATACAAATCCTCCACAGCCTCTGTTTCTTTTTAAGTTAGAACTAGCAAATTCCTCCAGAAAAGGCATCTCAAGGTCACAATCCTCCAAGGATATTTTTATCAAATCAATCCTTCATAAAGCTCAAAATGTATAAAAGCATTATTGACCAAGTAAGAATCAGCATCTCTTTTAATAATTACTTGGCTTCATAATGAAATTTTGCAAACTTGTCTCCTTTAACTCACTCTAACAAATTCATGCCTGCCAGAAGCAGATTTTTCCTTTATTTAATTTTGCTAATTTCTCTGGAACAAATGAGGAACAGAGATATGGTGGAAGGCAAATGGATAGACAATGCAACAGGCCAACCCCAAAAGGCCAAGGCTAAAAACAAATAAAATGAAATCACCAAATAGATAAATAAGTTTTACATTAGAAGATTAAAAAAAAAAAAAAGCTATCAGCCTAAGCCCAAGGCCAAAGTGAGCAGCTCATAAAAACATTACCATTGACGCATATGTGATACATAAAAAGTACAGTATGCAAGAGTCATTAACACCAGATGTGTTTGTTTAATAGCTTAAGCAATTAACAAGTGGAACAGACAGTCTTTTAGCCTCCTTAATGTTGCTTCCATTCTGATGTTGCTTTGCCTTAAGTCAGTTCCCTGGAGTAAATGACTCCAGCGAAGCTGACAGCTGGGTTTTTCTGAGTATGTTCTCTTTCCTCATGGCCTAAGCAGCTTATTGGAGCAGATTCCTGGTGCTCAGATATGTCCATAATTAATCATAAAAGGGTGAAGTGCCCATCCATCTTGAGTTTTCAACAAATCTGGAGTTAACAAATTATGGATGCAAGGGGGCTTATTCTGAGACAGGGAACAAAAATTTAAGATTGCATTGTGAATAAATTGTCTTTTATTTGACTCTGGCCTCCTATCTTCCTATTCGGCATTGTTATTTAACTTGCAATGCACTATTCTGCTCAGTGACATCTTTTCCTGGCACTGCTGCAGATGTACTTTCTACAATGCCGCTTTCGATACTTTCCCTTTTGGTCTGATTTTGAGATCTCAATTCCCACCTCCCTACCGGTACCATGAAAATCTGTTTCACAACCGAAGCAAATGGTCAGACAAATTTTGGGTAGTAAAAGTACATAATTAATACAGCATCAGTGTACTTAAGATGAAGTGGTTACTCAGCCTTTACATATATAGCATCAGGCTTAAGTTTCAGCTATGTTACTCAAGCACAGTAGAGATGTAAAAGAAGAGAACAGTCATGACTGCAGACATTCTTGAAATGAAGATAAGACCGGCTATGTACTAAGGGTTCAATCTCTGCTACTCTAATTTGTTTACATCCAAGAGCAAGTTACCATAGGTGATATAAGCTATTCCTTTCTCCACTCAAGCCAAGAAGCACTGAAAAGCACCTTGTTCTGCGAAGTCTTTTGCTGTTTGTTAGCAGGTTGTCTCCAAGAACTTGGTAACCTCTCAGTCTTCGTATTTGCCTAAATAGAGCCAGAAGTTAGACCTTAGCAACAATGTATTGACAGATGCTTTCAGAAAGATGTGCGAGTCATTTGGAGACACACTATCATTTTAGTTGAACAGTCATGACTTGATTAGAGCTGAGCTAAAAGCAAACATTCATATTTCTCACTTTGTCTATGCTTGTTTTCACGATTTTTTTATCCCTGACAAAAAGCTTAGAATTTTTTCCAAGTCCTATTTCTAAGTCCATCTTGCCCTGCTACATGTTCCTCTGTCTTCTTTTCAAGGAAAATGAATTCATGTGCATGCATTTGGAAGTCCTAAAAGTTGTCTTCATCTTGCAGTGAAAATGTTTACTTTTTGTAAATTGATATCTTTTTGACATATCTGACAAACAGATTGTATGGTTTTATTAACTAACTCTGTAATTCCACCACATATTTGAGAAATTTAATGAATTCTGTTGAAGCATATTCCCCTGAGTATTTCCCTTTATTTTGTAAGACTGCAGAAAAGACCAGCCTTGACATCTTGTTAATCTTATCCACCCACCCCCCCTGACAATTAACAGTTGCAAGAGCTGCTGATAGAGAAGTTATCTAACACGGCTATTGAGACAGTAGTATTTATTATCTTGGAAGATCAACAGCAACATAGATGATGTCCCCATGTGCCTGCTGAAGTTTTTATGAAGGTTTCCTTCAAACAGTCTTACTCACACATTCATATATAGCTTTATTTAGAGGACATGGAACGCACTTGCTTCTGCAGTTTCCTCTTACATTAACAATGAAATTATTAGTCAGCAAGAACAACCTCTGAATAACGGAGAAAAAACTTCCATAAGTGAGAAGAGAGATCATGGAACTTAATGTCATGAAAATAAGAAGGAACATCAAATTGATTACATTCAGACTGCAAATATCTTTTGCTCATTTTTCTGCAGAACTTTCTCACAAATGCTGATGTTAAAGGATCTGTATGTCACAGAGAGTGTGTACGGCAGAGCAACTGATGACCTTTACCCATTGACAGTGAGGCTTTTACATCCATCCACTTCCTGTGATGCAGGATGGGGTCACCTGGATTGTCTGAATATCTCAGCCAGCCTCATAAATCATGACTTCCGTCATCTGTCTTGATTATTTTGAACCAATATCTCAGCAATAAAGAGCAGGGCAATAAAGAATATAGAATGGCATTAAATTACAGGTATTTTTAATCTTATGTACATTTTAAAAAATTAAACGAATGCCCTAATACTTGACCAAAACATTATTAATTTCTTACTTTTTATCCTATCTTGAAATACAGCACAAATGTTTCCCATTGTAGACAAAGTATTATGTAATTCCAGCTCTAGAGAAAAAGTCAGAAAGAGAAATGGTTAACACTTTTTTGCATTTAATTTATGCTCATATGCTAAGCGACCATGAATAATGAGAGACAGAAAGGGGCAGTAAATGGAACTACTGAGGTGAATCTGGGTATCTACATTTCAGTCAGAGGTTGTATTCCTGGTTACCTCACTTTGGGATGTGGACCACTATCTAGAAAATGCTCAAAATGCTGTGCACATTTCCTTATATCCAGGAATTTCTTAGCAGTTTGACAATATTGCAATATTAATAGAAGTGATGACACTCGCACTGTGCAGTGCTATTATGCCTCCAAAATAATATTTACACAAAAATTAAACTTCATTTAATTTTACAGGAAAGAATATTTTATAGACGTGTGTGTATGCATGTCTAGGCAAAGCACAACATGGGATTTAAGTTTGTTTATTTTCCCACAAATGTAAACCAAAGCAAGCAAACTTCTGTTACTGGAATAAGTTTAGAAGGTAGTCTGATCAGGCTACAGAGAATTTCAGCTGAGAATATTGCACCTGTCAACTGCTTTTGATTTCAGGGAATTAAACAAGCTGCCTCTTCAGAGAGTTTTTAAGAATGTTCATTATTTCAGCTATTAATTTTTAAAAGCAGCAAATGTTGCGAGTCAACAGCATCCATAAAAATTGATTTATTGTGCAATTTACCTCATGCTACTGCAAGAAAAGAGAAGGATTTTTATATCTCCTCTTCTTCCTCTCCATTTTCTGAGGCATCCACTGTATGTGAGTATATATTTTTTTAACGAAAATTATTTAGCTGAAAGTTACAATCCATTTTTGCATTGTTTGTACACCAGTGTGGATGAGTAATATTAGACCACTTGCAAGGACTGCAGAATTTAACATTAAAGAGAATGAGAAACAAAAGCAATTAGATAAATAGTCACAGAAGTTTAATCTGAAACTGGTGGGGTCTGACTGTAAGAGTGCATTAGGTATCTATATGGCTCCCTAGCCTTCAGTCTCAGTGAAATCTATGAAGCGCTATTCTTTTATAATGTGTATTTGGTGTATTTTCCTCTGTGTCCCATAAAGAGAAATTTTACACCATTTAGGAAAACTTAGCTAAAGGGAAGCTTCTGTTAAACAACTGACTTGAAGCTTTTTCTGCAGTCTCTAAGTGTTCTCTTTGTGTTGGAGGGGAAAGATAGCTCAAATTTAGAGACTCGGTCTTATCAGACAAGTTAATTCACAGCATACAAACTATCTGAAATAAGGCCTTTGTGATCAGTATGGTTTACAGAATAGGACAACACAGTCACTGGTACAAAAGTACATCTGTGAGCAATTTCAGTCCCTGATACGTAACACCTTCTGTATAGCAGTGGCTAAAAGCCTGGTCCCACTGTGATTTATAGGAATTCTGTTAGGGCTAGGATTCAACCTCTGCTTCTTTAGATGATGTAGTATAGCCTTGATTGAGGGTTTGCCATTTGCATGTCCATGGTAAAAATGACAGACAGTGAGGAGCCCTGCTATTTTATACAAATTACATTCACTGTGGGGATCCCCTCCCTGAACAGCAGATGTAACATGCAAAGTCTGTGCACGTGTTACACTGATTGCAATGGAGAGCATCGGACTTGACCTGCTCCTACAAGGGGCCAAAGGGGAAAAAAACTCCAAATTCAACTGTTCCAATAGATAACTCTTGAACAGATTTTCTAAGAGATTTAGGGGGAAATGTAGACTTTTAGTAGAGCACAGACCTTCAAAAAGGTATTAGTAATTCAAGAGAGACGTAAATCAGCCTGAAAATCTTGAGCATCGGGGCACAGGACATAACACAGTCCATGAAAATGCCTAATATTGTTAAAGAAATGGTAGATCTCAGACATTTAAGATTCTAATACCATGGATCTGAGGATCAAAGATCTACACTGACACGATGAGAAGAAAAAGCTGTATAACATTTTTATAGTGTTTGTCTGCTTGATAGCTTTGCTGAGGAAAATATTAACTTACTTTAGTCTTTCATATTTGAAATATAGTCCAGATTATGAAATTAATAACATTGCATTTGCTCTGACTGAAGAAATCCAGAGTGTGGGGACCACTATTTGTTTTACAAATCCTTTTATATTATGTATCTAAATATTTCACAGATAAAAAAGAGATGAGAGATCACTCATATATATGTTTTAAAAGGAAAGTCAGTGTGGGATGGTATTTCCTGAGCAGCTTTACAGGAGAGAGCCACAAAGAAAGTAAGACTTTTATGCACACTTTTCCCACGCAATGTTTTTACTTCCCATTAACTTCTTATTAATAACAAAAAGTCCCCAAAACCCAGAGAGCTTAGGCTGTGTTACAAGACCTTTATAAAACCATTTATGTGTCTTAGCTTCAGGCTTTCAAATAACCCTTGGGTGGGCATTCAATGACACCAAAAAACACCTGTAGGGGGCTTGTGGATTAAGTAATAAGTGGCGGGTCCCCTGTTGGGACATTGCTTTTATCATTATCATCCTTATCCTCAAAAATATTCAAGCTGGTAATGATTTTATGCTACCTACTGTGTAAGATTTCAGCTTTAGTGTAACATTTAATAAAGCATTATCTGTGTAGTTCAGTGGTGCCATATTGATAAGAGATGTCTTTAAAAACTTTGTGAGGCTGAGCAGTGGTGGTCTTGTAACACAAATGTGGGAAATAATGAAATAAAAATAAGCTACATGATATGCAGAGATAAAATTTCACTGCAACTAATGAAGAAAAACAACAGCAAGAGGAAAATTATTGTATAAACAGAATGCAAACAAAACAATAGCAAAGAAGAAAGACAAATAACAAGCAAACTAAGAGATAAATAACAAATAATAAACCAATAACAAATAATGAACATTAGCAAACTGGGCTTCAGAAGTAATCAAAGTAAGAAAGAAAAAGAGTGTAATATATGAGAAGTGGATTAGTCCTGTATGCTCTTGGGATCAACAGCTCAAATTCCTTTCATAGGTAAAATGGTTTAGGGAATACTTTTTGCCAAAGCTCTGCACATCACAATAAACACCTCACAGTTTGATGCACTAATTGTTCATCAAGAGAGACCTCAGAATTTCTAACCAGTAGATTAGCATGCAGGTTTATGGAAGGAGTGTGATATGGGAAGCACATAAGCTGCTTTGTGCTTGTCTCAAGGTTTGCTCAGAATTAAAGGCATGGTAAGTGTGCAAGGGGATCTTTCCACTAACTTCAACGGTCTTTAGGTCAGGAAAAGATAAAATGTACACACAAACGAACAAATGGAAACCATGTGTTTACTTTTTGTGCATGTTTTTTTCACTTTCTTTTCCTATGAAGATGATGTCTGTTCAGCATTGGTCAGAAGAAAAAGGTAGAAGTTGCTTTCACTTCCAAATACAGTTTCTCTTGCAAATGTCAGTTTCTCTGACATTCAAATGGTTTGTAGGGGTATGCACACCCAACTGATACTTTATTTTGGCCACACCAAACCCCACTTTCTCACATTCTTAGAACAAGATGGTTTAATTTCTCCTTTGAGATGACCAAGCATTTATTCTATTATTACACATACTATTATTATGCTGAAATTTGAGATAATTCATAATCATATTGCAAGAGTATTTTAATCAAAATGAAAAGTTTTGATTCATCAAAATCAATTTCCACATATTCATTTCAGAATTTTCTTTCATCAAGCAGTATCTCAACCCCCAGTCGAAATAAGGATGGATTTGAAAACTCAGTATGCTGCCTGAAATAGTCATCCTCTGCCCGTAAACTACTCTTATTATTGTGCAGTCTTTAACAAAGGCATCTTCAGAGAATAAACATTTTAGGAAAAACACCTGGAAAAACATTATGTTTCTTCCACACTTTTTGACCTTGAGGATATAACAGGAGCAGACAGAGAAAGGGCGATCTCAGAGGGAGACAGGCTGGGGAGGTAACAGCTCATGAGTGAGATGATGTAGCTTTCCATCTGCAAAGAAGCCGTGCATTCTGCTATGGAACGAAGTGCAGGAGAGAGAGAAAGAGAGAGGGAAATATCAACATTTGACCAATCTTCCACTAACACAATGGTCAGGGTACTCTCAACAGCTGTTTCAAATCACAGTTTTGATCTGTTCCTTGTGTCTTTCCATGCCACCAGGAGAGTCAGAAACAGCTCTCATCTGCGAGGAGAGGCATCACATGTGATGCAAGTGCCACTGAAACAGACACTGCACGTGTATGCCACCGCCGATGGTCTCAAATGCAGATCTGTGATCCCCTTTGTGCTCCATCAATTTCAACAAACCATCAACCTCAGGTGGGGACTAGTCATACTGGAAAATTCCTGGCCTTCTCTACCAAATCCCACAGCCGGAGGTCCAAACTATCTTGCACATGGCAGCAGTATGTCCACTTCATGCCACATATTAGTGTCCTTCAATTATTGCTGTGAAGGAAATATTACCTCACAGAGAAAAACCCTCCAACTGAGATTTTAGGACACCTTTTGTTTTCTGTGTTTGGAATGTTGTCTTGACTTCACAGAACTTACCCTTTTAAGACATTGGATTTTAATGACATAAAAAAGAATTGAGCCAGCTGTCACCATAATACAAATGTGCATTTGAGAGCAAAACCGATGAGAGTTTGAATCCACCAGGACTAGAGTTATTGCAGAAAAAGGTACAAGGTCTTGTTTCTACGCTGCTGATTGTGAAAGCATTTTATCAGATTGTAGATAGACATTTTTAAAGCAATGGGGAAGGCTATATTATTGAAATGATCAAGTAAATTATGTTATATTACCTTAACTAGCCTCAAAGACAATCCCCTTCCCCCTTCCTCTCCACTTTCACAGCCACTGATGGGTTTCTCTTCTGACTTCAAATCTGGCAAACTGTTTACAGTCCTGAATAAAGTAAATCAACCAGGTAGCTACAGTCATACTGACAGTGCAGTGGAGCACTGCATCCACCCGTGTTAGCACCAGAATAAAGATCAACCCAGAAACTGCTTGTTTGGTTTCTACCTAACCAAAATAGGAAAGTCCAGATTCCTGAGCAGAGCCCAATGGTGCCCGTTGTTATGTCAGCATAGCTATCTGAGGTCCAGACTCCAGTTTGCCAAAGTTTACATTATACTAGATGGATTTTTCAACCAGAGTTATGCTCCCTTATGTGTCTTTGATCTACCTCGAAAGGTCAGATGGCCAGGAGTTAGAAGGACAAATTTTTTTCTTTGCATTTATAGCCAAACTTCTAACTTCCCCACCACTGAATTTCCACTTTAGAGAAACATGAAAGATTTAGGTATCTTTGCTAATCTAACACTGCCTTCCACTTTTTTTTTTATTTTACAGAATTGGATGAGAATGTGTAGAGGTCAAATGCTGGTTATGTTAACAATTTTTCTGCTGAACAAGGATTCTGTAA